>NC_044994.1:11722084-12022084 GCF_008728515.1 Papio anubis
TATTTATAGAACATGATACAAAATAACTATAGAATAAACACAATTTTCAAGTGTGCATGGAATATGGGAATATGCCACAAAATAGTTAACAAGATAGGCTGTGTCACAAAACATATCCCATCAATTTTAAAAGATTAAAATCTTATACAGCATATTCTTTGACTATAAGAAAATTAATTTGGGAAGTGATTATCAACTAAATTTTAATTATAAGCTAGTTGTACATTGAAAACAACAAATATCCAGATTATTTTCAAGAAGAAAAATTTGCAAAGAAAATAAACAATATTTTAAATGAATGATAAGAAAACAGCAAGAACATATGTAGATTGAAATAAGACAGTGCTTGGAAGTCAATGTAAAGCTGTACATGTTTCTATTACAACAAAAGTAAAACTTCAAATAAAAGATTTCATCATCCACCACAAAATCTGCTAACAGATAAGGAATAAATACAGTTTAAAGCAGCAATTAATAAAATGAGTACACAGTAAAGAAGAATGTAAATAATAAAGTAAACAAAGTCAAAATTGGTTCTTTGAAAATATTAATAAAATTGGTAAATCTTTAGCAAGATGGATCAAGGAAAAAGAGAGAAAACAAATTATTAATACCAGAATTCAAAGAGAGAATATTGCTGCAGATCTCATTGATAGCTATGGTAAAATAAGGAAATGTTATAAGCAACATTATGCTAATAAACTTGACCACTTAGAAGAAATGAACCTTCCGAAGTATTACCAAAGCTGAACCAAGAAAAAAAGATAAAATTGGAACATCCTTTTATCAATTAGGGAAATTAAAATCATAAATTAAAATCCTCCCACAAAGAAATCCCCAGTTCAAGATAATTTTGCTGATAAGTTCTTTCAAATATGTAAGAAAAAATAAAATCCAACTCCACAAACTCTTTTAAAAATCAAGATATAAAAAACATTTGATTTGAACCAACAGAATTCTTATAACAGAAGCTGACAAACATACTATAAGAAAAGAACGTTATAAACTAATACCTTTATAAACAGAAAACATGCTTAAAATTGTGAAGAAAATATATGAAGATAAAATGTGTGAAAAAGCATACATCATTAAGCATGATTTCTCCCGGGAATATGCAGTTAGTTTAACATTTTGAGAAACTAATCAGCAATGAATATCCACTTGTAAAAATACAAATTTCAATTTTACCTCGCACCATACACAAAACTTAATTAAAAACGTATCATACACCTAAACAGAAGCATAACAATTCTAAAGCTCTAGGAAGATAGGAATGAATCTTCATGACCTTGAGTTAGGTAAAAGTTTTATAAATAAGATACCAAAAGCACAACTGAGATTAGGAAAAATTGATAATTTGGTTTTATCAATATTAAACACTTTTGATTTCATAAGATAGCATTATAAAATTTAAAAGACAGAACATATTCTGGTGGAAAATATTTGCAAATCAAATATCTGATAAGGCAGAACAAAACATTGCAGGTAGAATTTTAAAAGGCCCAAATAAATGCTCGTGGATATTGTTAAGATGTGATGTAAGTTCTTTCCATATTAATTTATGGATTCAACATAATACTAACCTTACAATCCATAAGCTTTTTAAAATATAAATTACAAGTTGATTTAAAATGTATATAAATATAGTCAAAACAATTTAGGGAAAGTATACAGCTAGAGGACTTACACTCTAAGTCATTCCATTTGAAAGCACCAGGGTAACTATTTTATATCATTATTTTTTATAAACTCTTTTCCATAATAAACCTCATAATAATGGTATAGTGAGCTTTTAGATGTTAGCTAATGGCATTTTTAGTATGTTCATTATATATCCTAGTTTGCGTAAAACACCATAGCTTTATGTCTGTTGCTCCTGTTTTAATATTTGTTTCAAATCTATTTTTTAATAGACTTTTTACTTTCAAAATAGTTTTAGATTTACAGAAAAAAATTGAGAAGGTAACACAAAGAGTTCCTATATACTCTACCCTGCACCCCGTTTCCCCATTGCTGACAGGTTGAAGGAGTATAATACATTTTTTATAATTGATGAATGAATATTGAAACATTATTAATTTGTCATTGTTTATTGAGATTTGTTGAGTTTTTACATAATGTCCTTTTTCTGTTCCGGGATTCCATACAGAATACCACAGCACACGACATTTAGTTATCATGTTTTTCTTGGGTGGGAAGACCGCAGACTTTCCTTGTTTCTAGACAGACTTGACAGTTCTGAGAAGTACTAGTCAGGGATTCAGTTGGAGAGCCTTAAATTGGAATATGTATGATGTATTTCTCTTAATCATTCTGGGATGATGGGTTCTTGAGAGGAAGGCCATGGAGGTGAATCGCTGTTGTCATTACGTACTATCAAAAGTAAATACTATCATCATGATTTATGACTGTTGATGCTGGCCTTGATCACTTAGCTGAGATAGTGCTTGTCAGACTTCTCCACTGTAGCATTACTTTTTTTCTTCTCTGTTCTGTACTTTTTAGAAGGAGGTCACAATGTACTTAAGTGGTGAGGAGTTATGCTCCTCTTTCCTCTTCGTGGGCAGCATACCAACATAAATTATTTAGAATCGTTTGGCTCTGGAGATTTGTCTCTTCTCCCATTTATTAGATCATATAATCACTTCTTTATAACAGTATGGACTTACGAATATTTATTTTATACTTGGGTTATAATCCATTACTACTTTTTGTTGATTGACTGATTTTTTGCTCAAATTGTTCTAGCTTTGGACACTGGGTGACCTTTAAGTAGGCTCCTGTGCCCTTTGGCATACCCTCATCATGTCATCAATTTTTAAGCACTTTCTTACTTTCTGACACAATGCTCGAGGCTTGCATTATATATTACCCTACTCAGTCCTAAAATCAGTCATTTCTCCAAAAAGTCTTTGTTTCTTTTATTAAGCAACATTAGAAACCAATTTCTGTGCATTAGCTGTGTTTTTGCTACTGAGGTACTGTTGTTACTTTTAGACTTTGTCCAAGGAAATATGTATGTCACTAATGTATACACATATTTATAAATTTTTCTATACATAATCATTTCTGTCTATATGTAGTAAAACTTGAGTTCATAGTGATATCTCCCATCCTAATCAAGTACCACATAGATCATTCCTACCTCCTCCATTTGTTTATCTATAAAGCCCAACTTCAACAATGAGAAACCAGTCTTCCATCATCTACAACCAATTTACTTAATTGCTCAATTCGTAATGTTCATGTATAGGAGTATCAGAATTGTTAACCCATCCCCTTTGGAAAACAACTTTATCAACTAGAATATAGTGCTTTTTTGCAGTTGCTTTTCCATTAGTCTTACAGATTCTGCTCATTTCCAAAATTATTAACATAAGCATCTTTTCCTTTCACTCTTTTCAGTAGGGTTGTTTTATACATTTGTTGTACAGTTGGATTATCTTGTCCTACTCTGCATTTCTTTCTGGGATTCCTCCAACTTTCTAAATAACTGTTTGAATTGGTATAAATTAAGATAAACTGTTTGTACTATAAATTTCTGGATTTTGTCAAATGCCTTATGTTACGTATTTCCCATCAAAGAATAGTAGAGAATAGTTTTACTCCTTTAAAATTCCTCTGTGCTTTATCTATTCAACCCTTTCTCCCTCCCTTTAGACCTCTGGCAACCACTTACCTCTTTACCCCCTCTATAAGTTGACTTTGCCAAAATGTCATACGATTAGATAAAACAGCATGTCATCTTTTCAGATTAGCTTCTTTCACTTAGTGATATGCATGTTTTTTATAGCTTGATAGCTCATTTCTTTTTTAATTACTGAATAATGTTCTATTGTCTTGATGTACCAAAGTCTTGTTTATCCATTTACTTAGTGAAGGACATTTTAATTGCTTACAGCTTTTGGTAATAATAAGTAAAACCTATAAAAATATCCAAGTGCAGATCTTTGGGTGGACATAAAGTCTTAAAATCAGTTGGGTAAATACTCAGGAGCTCATTTGTTGAATTGTGTGGTAAGTCTGTATGTAGCTTTTAGCCAGACTGTCTTTCAAAATAACAATACCATTTGACATTTGCAGTAGCAATGAATGAGTTTTTGTTGCCCTGCATCCTTGCTGGTATTATGTAGTGTCAGTTTGTTTAGATTTCAGCTATTAAAATAGGTGTGTAGTATTATCTCAATGTTTTAATTTGCAGTTCCCTAATAACAAATACAGTTGAGCATCTTTTATTTACTATCTGTATATGCTTTTTGGTGACGTATCTTTTCAGATGGCTTTTTTGCCCATTTATTAATAGGTTATTTGTTTTCTTATTGTTGAGTTTTAAGTCTTCTTTGCATATTTTAGGTATCAGTCCTTTATCAGATATATGTTTTTAAAAGTAATATCCTCAGTCTATTGCTGTCATTTCATTAACAATGGCTTTTATAAAACATCCTCAGTCTATAGCTGTCATTTCATTCTCTTAACAATGGCTTTTATATAAACACCCCATGGGTTTACGCTTTTGGCATTATACTCTTAAACTAATGACCAAAACCTAAAGTTACATGATATTCTCTCATTTCCTGTAGAATATTTTATTGTGTTTTACATTAAGGTAATAAACAACTTAATCATGAATTAATTTTTGAAAAACATGTAATTTCTGTCTAGATTTCTTATTTTTTCTATGGATGTCCAATCCTTGCAGCATCATTTGTTGAAAAAAACTATCCCTTCTTCACTGAAATGCCTTTTCACCTTTGACAAAGATCGGTTATCTATATTTGTGTGGATCTATTTCTGGGTTTTTCATTCTTATCTATTTATACATATCTTTATTCTTTGGCCAATACCATGCTGTCTTCTTTATTGTTGCTTTATATTAAATCTTGAAGTCATGTAGTATCAATTCTCTAGCTTTTTC
The DNA here is from genome assembly GCF_008728515.1 of Papio anubis. NCBI lineage: Eukaryota > Metazoa > Chordata > Mammalia > Primates > Cercopithecidae > Papio > Papio anubis. Next base: position 11,727,000 of record NC_044994.1, read on the forward strand.
CTTCAGTGTTATGTTAGTTATTCTGGATCTTTTGCCATTCTTTGTAAACGTCAGGATCAAGTTTGTGGTTTTCCACAAAATAGCTAGCCAGGATTTTGATTAGGGTTCTGTTGAATATGTCAATCAAATTAGGAAGAATAAATATATTAAAATATTGATTTTTCTGATTTATGGACATGGAAAATGTCTATTTAAATCTTTGATTTTTTAATCAGAGTTTTTTGTTTTTCACTCATAGACACTTTACATATTTTAATTTAAACTTATTTCATTGTATTTGGTGATATCATGAATGATATTGTGTTACAAAACAATGGATTTTTGCATACTAACTTTATATCCTCAACCTTACAATAATCACCTATTAATTCTGAGAGGTTTTTGTTTGTTTGTTTATTCTTTGGGATTTTCTACAGAGACAATCATCTCATCTGTGAACCCTGCACTTTTGAGATCAGAGGATGGGGCTGTGGAAATCTTGGAGCTGGAGGAGAGATCTCCTCAGGGTAAGTCTGGGCAAAATATAACTAGTGGGAGATCTCCCTCTAGGCAAGAACATTGCTGTAACTCACTCTGTTCTCAATATCAGTGTGGCCATTAGTGTGTTTAAATATAAAATTTTTGAAACTTTGGAAATATTTTCTTTAAAATGTTGCTGATTTCTTACAATTTGATAGTGTTTTCTGTGAAATAAATTGTGTAGTTGAAGTATGAACAGCATTTATCTTAGTGCTCTGCACATTCACTAGTGCCATAAAAATAGTTCTAATTATATGTCATTTCAAAGACCATAGAAAGACATTAGTATCCCAAGAGTATCTTCAGCATCTGATAATTGATTTAATGTTGACAGGTCTATGTACTATTAGAAAATCATTTCTGTATTTTAAGATTCTCAGTCTTGTTAAAATAGAAACGTCCCTAGGAATTATTGAACTACATTTTTAACCTTATTAATTACTTGTATTTCACTTTAGTCTGTATACATCTAACATATTCTTTTTAAATAAGACAATGTAAGAAGGATTCAGATTGAAAATGAAGTTTCTTGACCCTTTATTTGGAAAATAGGAAAGATGAAAACTTGAGATACCAATGATGACCATAATTTAATTCCAAAAAATTGGAAAGGACTGCACTAGTTAGCAATAACAGCACTAGTCAATAAAATCAGTCAAGAATATATCTGCTCTCGGAGAGTGGGGGCTGTTCATTGGATTCCTGAGACATTTTTAAGTATTTTCATGATAAGTATCCAGGACATATGATTTCAGCTGTTGCTTTCTTCTATCCTTGCAATTTAATGATTCACTAGACAGAACGTAAATAACAAAGCTATTTGTTCAAGTGCACAGAGAACGCAGGTTCCACAGTCTTGCACACAGGATAGCCTGAACTTTGGGAGTGGTTACTATATACTTTCCTGGTAGTTGAGACCCAAGCATTTTACTTACTGCAGGAAAGTTCAGTTGCATCTCCCTGTTGAATATTTTATTTAATTCTATAAAATTCCCCCCAGTCTCCAAGGGTCCATCAGCTCCAGAACACAGACTGTTTTTTTGTTTGCTTTTTCCTTATCAGGAAAGGTTGTTCTAGAAGTATGTATCTTTGGGTTATTTTTACCTTTGAATTAGAGATTCGGCTCCTTTGTTTCTTTCATTTTACACTGTTCACCTTCTCAAAGAGTAGGTGATGGATACCTACTCTCTGAAATGTATGATGATGGTGATAGGGGACAGGCCCTCAAGCACCAGAAAAGAAATTCAGTGACTGTTTATAGATGAATGGTTTATCTCAAACATCCCTGAGCTGCTGCTGTTCTATGTCCTCTAGTAAGCATCCACCAAATAATATTAAATAATTAAATAAATTGACATGAATGAACTAATCTATTCCTATGAGGTTTCATTTATTTGTTTGTTTTAATCTTAGGTAATAAGATCACTTCTGTCAGAGACATTCGAACATGAGTGACTCCATTTTGAATAGGCTAGGTAAAATAAGGCTGAGACCTACTGGGCTGCATTCTCAGAGGTTAGGCATTCTTAGTCACAAGATGAGATAGGAGGCCGGCACAATTTACAGGGCACAAAGACCCTGTTGATAAAACAGGTTGCGGTAAAGAAGCTGGCCAATACCCACCAAAATGAGTATGGTCATGAAAATGACCTCTGGTTGTCCTCACTGCTCATTACACGTGAATTATAATGCATTAGCATGCTAAAAGACACTCCCACCAACACCATGACAGTTTACAAATGTCGTGGCAATATCCAGAAGTTATCGTATAGGGTCTAAAGGAGGGGAAAAAACCCAGTTGTGGGAAATCCCTGCCCCTTTCCCAGAAATCTCATGAATAATCCACCCTTTGTTTAGCACATAATCAAGAAATAGCTAGAAGCATACTTAGTCTTACAGCTCATGCTGATGCTCTGCCATTCTTTCATTCCTTTACTTTCTTAATAAACTTGCTTTCACTTTACTCTGTGGACTCGCCCAGATTCTTTCTTGTGCAAGGTTCAAGAACCCTCTTTTGGGGTCTGGATCAAGGCCCTTTTTCAATAACGTTTCCTCTCAAACCCAAAATGTCTTTTACATGGAATTCTCTTAGAGCCATTTTTAATTGTGTAAACTTTTCCTACAATGGTGGGAAAACAAATAAAGGGTATGTGAATTATAATGAATTCCAAATCATAAAATTGAAAGCCAAAAAAAACAAAAAAACAAAAAAAACTAAAGCAAACAAATCTGTATAGAGGAACAGATACAGGAAAAAGCCTTTTCATAGGTATAATGTAAGCGCTGTTATGGTAAAAAGCAAATTTACAACTTCTTTGAAATTACAGTAAAAGGAGACCCCAGAATATTTCACAAAAATTGTCAAAAGAAAATATTTCAGTATTAATACTTCAAGTTACATTAAGTGCTGTTAATATTAATTCCATTTACTGTGTTGACCCATCACACTCAAAATAAATTCAAAGTTGTTAATGAGAGACACAAATCCTAACTGAGCAAATTCTGGCTTCTTACGACATCTCCTCCCACTCTCAAACTAGAAAACTGCTCTAGCCACAGGCCTTTTTGCTGCTCCTCAAACCCACCAAACATTTGGCTACTCAGTTACTAATTGCATCTACCATTGCCTCTTTCTAAATTGTTCTTCCCTCAAATATATGCATGGTGTGCTTCCTGATTTCATGCAGGTCTCTGCTGAAATGTTACTTCCTGATAGAAGCCTGCCTTAACTATGCTATCTAAAATAGCACCACACAACCCCGCACTCTGTGTTTCTTTACTTTTCTTTTTCTCAGAATCTTTACTATGACCTGTGATTACAATGTAATTATTTACTTTTGTCTGTTTACCCTGACTACAATGTCATCCCAAAAAAGTAATAACTTTATTTGGTCACGTAGGCTATATCTGTAAAGCTTAAAAAAGACTCTAGCATATAGAAGATGCTAAATAAATATTTGTTAAATAAGTAAATGAGTAAATAATTGAATGCTACCTTTATTGTCTCATTTTCTAAATGGTAACATATGTGTAAGAGTTTTATAAGTTAATTTGTAATCTTGGTCTATCAATATAATTTTCCCAAATGATTAGTTTTTAAAATTAAGGTAAAATTTATATAACATAAAAGTGGTGATTCAGTAGTATTAATTACATTCACAGTGTTATACAATTAATATCTACATTGAGTTCTAAAACAGTGTCATCACCCCTAAGAAAAACCCTGTAGCCATTAAACAGTCACTCCTCATTCTCTCCTCCCCTCAACGCTAACAATTGCCAACCTATTTCTGTCTCTATGGGGTTACCTATTCTGGATATTTCATATTAAATAAAATAGAATGATACAATACATAACCTTTGAGCCTGTCTTCTTTTACTTAGCATAATGTTTCCAAGGTTCATCCATGTTGTAGCATGTTTCAGTACTTCATCTCGTGTTATGGCTGAATAATATTTCATTGTAAGTATATACCACATTTTGTTTATACATTCATCAGTTGGTGAATATTTAGGTTTTCCACCTTTGGAATACTTTGGATATTGTGAAGAGTGTGAGGTAGGGATCCAGCTTCACTGTTTTGCATGTGGAAATTGAGTCGTCTCAACACCACTTGTTGAAGAGACTATTCTTTTGCTTATTGAATGGTCTTATAATACCCTTTTCAAAATCAAATGGGTTTATTTCTGGACTCAGTTCTATTTCATTGGTTAATATGTCTATCTTTATACCAGTTCCACATTGTTTTGAGTACTGTAGCTTTATAGTAAGTTTAGAAATCAGGAAGTGTGAATCCTAAAGTATTTTACACATTGTAATGTCTTCTTTGATCCAATGCTTGTTTAAGAATATGTTGTTTAATTTCCACATAATTGTGAATTTTCCAGTTTTTATTGTATTGAAGAAGATACTTTATATAATTTCAATTATGTCACATTTATTGAGACTTGTTTTGTGACCTGACATATAATTTAGAGAATGTTCCATGTACACTTGAGAAGAATGTGTATTCTGTTGTTACAGGATGGAGATTTCTGCATTTTTCTGAGAGGTGCAGTTTGTTTATACCGTTACTAAAGTTCCCTATTTCCTCACTAATATTCTATCTAGTTCTAGGTAATAGCTTTCTGTCTAGTTCTAGGTAATAGCTGTTTGTTCACTTGGTGACTTTTCTAAACTTGTGTGTGTGTGTGTGTGTGTGTGTGTGTGTGTGTGTGTGTGTAGACACTGTATGATTTGCTGCATATGGTCTCCAAAGTCACTATTTCTTCAGCTTGTGGTAAACTAGTGTTTGGACAGAGATTTCTTTTAATCCTTGAAACCCCTAAAAAGGGGGAATGAGGGAGAGTTTAACTAATTTTTGCAAATTGACCCTGTTTAGATGTACTCTTTCAACACTTTGCCATGTCATTTACAACTCAACATTAGTATTCACTTCCTGCTTGCATTAAGCCAAACAGCCAGAGATCAAAGAGTACAGCCTTCTCAGCTTTTTTCTGAGCATGCATCCTGCTCTGAGTGTGGCTTTCTAAATTCCCCTGTATGCACAAGAGTTTTTCTGTGTTCTAATTCTTCAAAGAATATCTCCTCCAGAATTTGGTGTTTTTAAGTTTTGCCTTAACTGCTCATTTTGTTTGCTTGTTTTTTGTTTGTTTCCCCAGGTAGCAGACGGTTATTCATTTGTCTTTTAATATTTTCATGAAATGACCTCTGCATAGCCACTTTTGTACCCTGAACACTTTCCAAGTTAGATGAAACAAAGGCTATCTTAAGTCAGTTTCTCAGGCAGCCCACAGGCAGGTCAAAAATGATAAACACAGTTGTTTGAGAACAAGGTCTACTCTGCTGCAGGGACCAGGGTCTCACACTGGGAATGAAGGCCTCTGATTTCAAGACCATCACCATCCTAAAGTGGAGATGGAGCAATGGCAAGTAAAAATGCAACAAAGCTTTCTTATCGTTTTAATGTTGCCCCTTTCTTGGGTCAGCATTTGCTTGGTTGCTGTAAACCTTTTACTATTTTCCAGAGAAAGTTGATTTTGACAGGTTTTGTTTTTCTCAGTATTTTTGTAGAGGGATAATTTTCTCTGACATCCTACCAGACAATTTTAAGTTATTTGGCTTTATTTTCCTACCACAGAAGTTCTCTTATGATGACAATTGGAAGTTGAAAATAATACCTTTCTGTATGCTTTGTAAGACTTAGAATATTATTGACCTTGGGGGAGATTCTTCATAAAATATTGAGTAATTGATCAAACTTCTTATTGTACAGCTTTCCCTTCAAGTTATAAAGTTAGTGGGAAAAAAGTGTATTGCTATTTTGCTTGTTTGTTTTTTTAATTCTGGAAGCCACATTTTTTTTCAATCATTGGTCTCATCTTTGAATAATTTCTGCACAGTAAGGTTGGGCAAAATTTTCTATTAAGGCCCAGATATTATATATTTTAGGCATTATGGACTACATGATCTCTGTTACACGTCTTCAACTTTGCCATTGTAGTGCAAAAGCAGCCATAGAGAAAAGCATAAATTAATGAGCATGACTTTGCTCCTATAAAGCTTTATATATAAATTAGATGGCAGACTAAATGTGGCATATTTGTTGTAATTTACCAACGCATGTTATAGCATAGAGCCACCAATGTTTCCAGTTCAGCTGATGTTTTAGTCCTGATCTACTGGTTCATTCTCCACCATATCAAGTTAAATTTATAAACAACAACAACAACAACAACTGAAAATAAAAAACAGAAACAAATTCTTAACAGAGAAAAATGAGAAACTTGCTGCAATTCTTTCTCCCTTGTTCTGTTTAGTAACTCTTATGTCACAGTTGCCTCCTACAATCTCAAAAGAATTCTAAAGTTGGTAATAAGACTTTGAGTAGTTTCTCACATTTTATAGAATTAAAAAAATTATTTTTTATCTTAAAAATAGGATGATGTTTATCTTTTACAGATATTTATTCTGAAAAACTTTCACTAAGTTGCATGTATGTGAATTTAGAGACTAATTTAACTATGGGAAGCCTATTTATTCAGAAATAATTTAGTTTCACAGATAATGTTTATAAGCTTTTAAATGTTCAATCTTTATATATTTTAAATCACTTCAGCATTATACATAAAATATAAGTTCTATTTCCACCTTATATATTCATATAAAATTGCAGAGACAAAATTGTCATGCAAACATTGTCAAGCATATTTAACTTACACTGTGCTCCTAGGGTAAAAAATATGAATTCTTTTAAAAATACTTTTTATTTCAGAATATATTAATTCAATTCTAATTAATGAAATATGAAGGTTATAAAATAAATACATCAAGAATGCCAGAATTAAATGCACACTGAAATAGGCAACTATGCATTGCATATATACTCATACTATAGATGTCTATTCAACTTCATATTTTATAGCTTCATAGCTTAAAGTCTTATAGGTTTTTGCAAGAAGGCAAGTTGCAGGACATTTACATGTTAGATTTCTACAAAGGAATGTTAGAAGTCTGACTTCTTTACTTTTTTTTTTTCCATTTCTAGGAAACCAAAATGGGAGAATTCGGTTTCAGAATATCTCACAAAAATAAGATTGTTGCTTCCATATGCCATAACAAATTAGAAGACTGTACATGACATCTAGAGACACACATTGAAACTTAAGGTTAAATCTTCCAGCCAGACTTCTTATTTTAGTACAAAAAGCATCATAACTAAGAGTGTGATTTTTCATAGAAACTGCTCTCTGTGGTGTGTTTGAAGTTGTGCATGATGAAAATGATATTACTGAACTATGAGTCCTTATTCTGTTTTCCCTATTAACAGCACAGCTACTAGCCTTCAGATCTCTGTATTCTTCCAACTATTTTGTGAGGTGTCTTTCATCCCACTACAAAGAACAGATAAGGCAAGAAAAGAGACATTTTCTGCAGGGCTTAATTGGAAAAGGTATAGATTTCAAGAAGAGAAATGAGGGTAGCTCTTTTCAATTAAATCCGCTTTCTTTTTTGGTTTCCAAGACTCCTCAACAAGCATGCCTCAGAGCAGGCTCTGCCAACTTAAAATTTTCAATACTTTGATGTATCAAGGAAAGTTTATTCTAACACTATTATTTTCACTTAAACGAAGACTAATTTACTCATTGAGTTGAATATTACAGAACACAAAATACATAGTTTGATTATTAAACAAGAGCCAACACTAGTTGTTTATATCTCAGAAATCCTGAAAACTTCCTGCTTGCCCTTTCTCTTCATAACCCACCTGATTGCCTCTCACCTAGCATCCCCTGGTAGAAAATAGCTTCTAGATTTGTTCTCATGAAAGTCTGCCCCCAACTTGTGATACTTCCTAAATCCTGTGAACCCTGAAAATCTGAGACAGGTTTCAATTAATTTAGAAAGTTTATGTTGCCAAGGTTTGAGGACACACACCCATGACAGCCTCAGGAGGCCCTAACAACATGTGCCCAAGGTAGTAGGGGCACAGCTTGGTATTACACATTTTAGGGAGACAAGAGACATCAATCAATGTGTGTAAGATGTACACCGGTTCAGTCCACAAAGGTGGGATAACTCAAGGTGAAGGTGGGACAGCTGGAAGCAGGGAGGGGCTTCCAGGTCATAGGTAGATAAAGGACAGGTGGTTGCATTCTTTTGAGTTTCTGATTAGCCTCTCCAAATGAGACAATCAGATATGCATTCATCTCAGTGAACAGAGGGGTGACTTCGAAAAGAACAGAAGGCGAGTTTTGCCCTAAGCAGTTCCCAGCTTGACTTTTCCCTTTAGCTTAGTGATTCTGGGGATGCGACATTTAATTTCCTTTCACAACCCCAATCTTCAAAATGCCTCGTGTTTTATTCATCGCTAGGTGATAGCTAATTAATTGATCAAAATGGTTGGTGTTCATGGGAAACATTCAGCAGTGCTTTCAAAAACAGCCTTTTACATAACAAAAGTGATTTTATTGTTGGATACTTGGCAAAATTCAGTGAATGAAATCTAATGGAGAAATTAGTAAGCACTAGAGCAGATGAGAGCTGGAGATTTTAAAATTGTTCTCTTAAAGAAAACAACTCAGATGGCTAACCCATTTCACCACAGAACTGATATATTAATAATCTCTTAAGATTTTTTCTCTTGCAGATATATCTCAATCACTTATCATATTCAGTTTACTCACTTATCAAAAGCTCCAAAGATGATAAGATAATTGAATTGTGAATATTTGTTTGCTAAAAACATATGAGAAGAAAATGTACTCCTAGATAAATAAATAGCATGAGCAAAGAAGTAATCAATTCACAGAGAGCCAAGCATATTAAGACAATTGTCTAGTAATATTGAGACAATTTCTAGTAATATTACTGGGTTACACACTGTTAAAGCAAACTATATATGGCCTGAGAAGGAGTCCGTACCTCTGTATTTGAGTTCTTGAGGATAAACTGTAACCTGGCTTAATAGTCAGACAAGATTGAAAACCCAACTTAATAGTATACACCTGTAACAATAGTTGAGTGTTGGCCAATCCCAGCAGTCATACTTCTAACACTCATAGGCTGCTGAATGTTCAAACTTCATTCAAATAAGGCAAATGCCAAGCTGTAACCAATCTCGCTCTCTCTGTACCTCACTTCTGATTCCTGTATGTCACTTTACCTTTTTTGTCTATAAATTTGTTCTAGCACGAGTCACTTCTGGGGACTCCCTGATTCATGAATTGTTCATTGTGCAATTAAACTCCTTTAACTATAACTCGGCTGAAATTTTTTCATATCAATACAAAACTGATGAATGTTCCACAGAGCATGCTACCAGACAGAAATTATTTGCACCTCAACTGCCCTAAAATCTACAATTTACCATGTAACTTTGTTTAGTTTGATTCCTTTAATCAAGACTCTTAACAGTCCCCCCTTTCCTTGTGATCACAGTAACCTTCAAGAATTTTTAATGTTTCCATTAAAAAGGCTGGTCCCATCACGTGTGGCCTATTATTTATTTAGGTACATCAGAAGTGTTAATACTAATAGCTTCCTTGAGTTTGTTTTGTAACTCCTAAGGCCAGATGACTTACTCCTGTCTAGATTTTCATCATAATCTTGAATTGCCCTTCCAACAGCCTCTATTATTTGCTCTTCTATCCCATGGTTATAAAGCCAAGCCCAAGACACTCTTCCCACCAGACTTCACCTGCAGTACCTGCATATTTTCATGAACCTTCTTCAGAGTCAATAAATTTGCTATGGTTGCTAAGTTGCTAGAAAGTGGCCCCCATTGCCATCTCTGAGACTGGGACCCTATTAGCCAGCTACACAGCCCCTTTTCTCAGAAGAGCTCTATAGAAATTGGCTCCACATATAAAATCAACCATTTTTTCTGAATAGCAGGCTGGGCTTGGCATATCTAATTAAATGACAATCACTCTAAAGTATGATTCTCTAGTAGATGTGGCCTCAATTGTATAATTAGTTTGTCCAGTTATATCCTGGTTAAAAGGAGAACACATTCTCATATAACTTGTGCAAATAATGCATTACATAAAAGTGAAGGGAAATGAACAAACATATCTGTTCCTAAAATCTGGAGGGGAGGCAATGAAAGTTACATATCACTGAAATTGCTCCCTTTTATTTCATAAAAAAAAAAAAATCTAGTAACTTAAAGGTTAAAGATATCTTAAGAAGAACAAAAATCAAAAATAAATTAAAATTTTAGAAAGTCAACTTCATCTCTGGGATGCCAGGCTAGTTCAACATTTGCAAATCAATAAATGTAATCTATTGCATAAACAGAACCATTGACATAAACATGATGATTATCTCAATAGATGCAGAAAAGGCCTTTGATGAAATTCAACACCTCTTCATGCTAAAAACACATGTTCTCACTCATAAGTAGGAGTTGAACATGAGACCACATGGACATAGGGAGGGGAACATCACACACCGGGGCCTCTCAGGGGATGGGGGGTTAGGGGAGGGATAACATTAGGAGAAATACCTAATGTAGGTGATGGGTTGATGGGTACAGCAAATCACCATGGCACATGTGTACCTATGTAACAAATCTGCATGTTCTGCACAGGCACCCCAGAATTTAAAGTATAATTTAAAAAAGATAGAAAAATATCTTAAGAAGAAAAGACATCATTTTGAACAAACAACCACAAAAAAAAACTAAATAAACTAGGTATTGATGGAACATATCTCAAAATAGTAAGAGCTATACATGATAAACTCACAGCCAATGTCATACTGAATGGGCAAAAACTGGAAAAATTCCCTTTGAAACCCGGCACAAGACAAGGATGCCCTCTCTCACCACTCCTATTCAACAGAGTGTTGGAAGTTCCGGTGAGGGCAATCAGGCAAGAGAAAGAAATAAAGGATATTCAAATAGAAAGAGAGGAAGTCAAATTGTCTCTGTTTGCAGATCACATGATTGTATATTTAGAAAACCCCATTGTCTCAGCTCAAAATCTCCTTAAGCTGATAACAACTTCAGCAAAGTCTCAGGATACAAAATCAATGTGCAAAAATCACAAGCATTCCTATATACCAATAACAGACAGAAAGCCAAATCATGGGTGAATTCCCATTCACAATTGCTATAAAGAGAATAAAATAGCTAGGAATCCAATTTACAAGGGATGTGAAGGACCTCTTCAAGGAGAACTACAAATCACTGCTCAAGGAAATAAGAGAGGACACAAACAAATGGAAAAACATTCCATGCTCATGGATAAGAAGAATCAATATCGTGAAAATGGCTATACCTCCCAAAGTAATTCATAGATTCAGTGCTATCCCCATTAAGCTACTACTGACTTTCTTCACAGAATTGGAAAAAAACTACCTTAAACTTCATATGGAACCAAAGAAGAGCCCGCATAGCCAAGACAACCCTGGGCAAGAAGAACAAAGCTGGAGGCATCACACTACGTGATTTCAAACTATACTACAAGGCTACAGTAACCAAAACAGCATGGATCTGGTAACAAAACAGATATATGGACCAATGGAACAGAACAAAGACCACAGAAATAACACCACACATCCACAACCATCTGAATTTTGACAAACCTGACAAAAACAAGCAAATTTCTATTATTAGTTTATCCAGTTGTTTCATTCATTCTCCTTCTGCTCAATCTTGAATCAGAAGTCTGCTTTCATTAAACATGTCAGCTTCAGGAATGATAGGATCCCTGGAACCCTGAATTTACAAAGAACTTTATTTTCAATCAGAACATTATTCAAATAATGTCAGCTTTCAAGCTGGTACTCAAAAGCCATTCTATTTGTATCTCTGGGGAAGCCTGAATATTTATGGAATTTTTGTTGTTATTGATTTTTTTTTTTTTTTTTACTCTTAGCCAAGATAAAGACAGTGTAATTAATAATATGAAGTTTAAGGCTCCAAACTCCCCTGGCCACTTCAGGGTTAGTTTCTTCACTGAAGATTTGGAATGGACCAAAATTGTTTGACAAGTCTTATTTGATTACTTAAAAATTAACTAAACACTTTTTCAGTGAGCTGTCTTATAATCAAGACTTTTCCCACAGATGTTGGCAAAATAAGGCAGATATTCAACTGGGCCCTGTGTGCTCAACAAAAGGGCCCCAGGAGAGCTGGAGCTGCAGAAAGTCCCTGGGACTCCTGACACTTGCCTACATTCTTTTCCTCTCATGCACCACTGCACCATATCCCTTACTTTTAAATAAAAGCCTCCTGTGAGTATGCCAAGTGAGTCTGTTGAGTATTTTCAAATATTCAAACTGAAGAAAATAATATATTCTGTGTACTATTTTACCAACACAATCTTATCTTATGGAAAGCTGAACATTTCTTCTGATTTGACCTTTCTAGTATGTAACTCTTTACATACGAGCATTCCAGTAGTGTTGAACCAATTATGACATATGGAGCATGCTGACAGCACCAAATTATTTCTAGCATCCCTCTTTTAGAAAATGAAATCTTCCTATTTTCCAGGGACCCTTTGGGAATTTCAAAGATGCTTTTAGGTGTAAAAGACATGATGAATATCTTTTTCTGATCTTAAGGTCTCATCTTGGAAATGCAAAAGAATAACCAAACAAGATTTGGTTATTTGATTAAAATAGAATCAATACCGGTTACTTATTTAATCAAGGTATCATAAAATATTTAAAAATAAAACAAAAGATAATTATCTCTTTGCAAAGAACACTGGCATTTTCACAACTGAGGAAAGTTTTTTCTTTAATAATTAAAACATTTCAAAGTTTACTCAGATAAAATTATTTTCATGCAATAGAGAATCTTTGTTGTCTATACTGATCATACAAAATTTAAAGAATAGTAACTAAGTATCTTTTAAGAGTTTGAAAGCTAACTCATAATTTTAATAAAGAGAAAACAAAATTCTAGTTATCAATATTTGGTAGTATAAGTTTTAGATTTTTCCTCTCATTCTTAAAAAAATTAATCTTAGACTAAGCCTGTCAAACTCAGCAAACATAATTGTCATTGTTCCTGTTAAAATTATCAAAATTTAACATATTTCTTAGTTTCTCTTTTGATTTAGATATTACAAACTGAAGTAAATTTTATTCCGTTTCCTCATACCCTTTTAAAACTTAGAACAAATACGGAAGTTTTGTCCTTCAGTATTATCTTTCCTGTTCTAGAACAAACATACTTTATTTAGACCAAACCTATTATCTGATTTTCTGAAAAACAAACTCCCATTCGACAACTTGAGAAGATAGTTGTGATGTTCTGTTAATATTGCTTGGTCTTGGCTGGGAGCAGTGGCCCAAGCTTGTAATCCCAAAACTTCAGGGGGCCAAGGTGGATGGATTACTTGAGCCAAGGAATTTGAGACCAGCCTAAGCAATACAGTGAGACCCTATCTCTGCAAAAATAAAAAATAGTTAGCTGAGCGTGGTGGTGCAGGCTTATAGTCCCAGCTACTAGGGAGGCTGAGGTAAGAGGATCACTAGAGCCCAGAGGCAGAGGTTGCAGTGAGCCCTGATCATACCACTTCACTAGAGTCTGGCCAATAGAGTGATACGCTTTCTCAAAACACACACATGCACACACACACACACACACACACACACGCTTAGTCTCAAATAACCACCTCAGTTATTATTCTTAATGTAAGTACTAATATTTCACAGAAAAAAATGAGGAAGGTAATTGAAAATTTTCATACACAAACATTTTAGTAAACTAGAAAAGCTCAGAATTTTCTAGAGCTACACACCCCTTTACACATTCTTAAAATAGGGAAAATGAATACATTTATTAATATGTTCCAGAGATCTACCTATACATAAAAAGAGTAACATATATAAGCATATGATTATGCTTACTAATCAATGCCTCTGTGGTAAGAATCATTACTTGGACACTAGGTAGCAAATGATTAGCTTTACTTCAATTTAATATTATCCCAGGATTTTAAGATACCTAAAGGTTTTGGACATGATGTTCAAAGTCATATATGGAAAACATAATTATAGTAAATACAAAAATTTGTCAGAAGTATCATTCAATTTAGTTGGACACAAATGTATATTTTTCAGAATTTTAAAGGTTACATTAAGATTAGTCTATCTTATGAGGGAACCATTATAAATAGTAGAAAAAAATTCAAATTAACTCATAGTTTTATGAGAAAGGCCCAAATCTTATTTTACCAGTAATAAAGTGTATTCTAATTTAACATTTTTTACTGCTAAAAATCAAGGGAAAAACATAGGCATCATTCATTTAACCAAAATTATTACACTACCATAATTTGGGCAATGAATCATTGTAACTTTATGACGTTGTGCTCTTGTGTTAAGACATTTTGGAGCCAGCAGTTTTCATAATTTTTTAAATTTCAAATGTAAATTATTAGAAGTTCAAATTTTTTATTTTTTGTGGGTTTGAGGGATATTAGATTTACATAAGTAACTATTTATCATTACAAATTAACCAGAATAGAGCATTTTTAATTTGAGAGATATTAATTTATTAATATTCTCCTGAGAGAGGTGTTAGTTATCTATTATAGCTTAAAGAATCACCCCCAAATTTAGTAGCCTTAAACAACAAACCTTTACTACATCACACAGTTTCTGAGGGTCAGAAACGCAGAAACGGCTGGGTGGCTTCGCTAGGCTCTCTCATGAGGCTACAGTCAGACTGCTGTCCAGAGCCAGCATAATCTCAAAGCCCAGCAGCTACTTCCAAACATACTCACAGGAGGCTTAAGCTCGGCCCTGAGTGTGGGCTTCAGTTTCTCAGCACGTGGGTCTCTTCATAACATTTCTCACAACATGGCAGTTGCCTTTCTCCAGAGCATGTGATGCAAGAGAAAGGGGGAGTAAGAAAGCATACCCGTGATGGAAGTCACCACCTTCCTTTATATCCTAATTTGAGAGATCACATGACCATCACATCCCTCAGAAATTGTTAGCCACCTAGACCAACCGTGGTATAAAGTGGAGACAACTACAAAAAAATAAATAAATACATATCAGGAGGCAGGGATAACCAGGGTCACCTTGGAGGCTGGGGATTACGGAAGAAAAACATTTTATATACTCACACAGGGAGAGGAAGCCAGGACTTCATTAATTACAGACACAAAAACACAGACACAGATGCACAGAGAGCGTGTAGATTCAGTTCTGTATATCCAGCCATAGGATAAAAGTAAGCACAAAAACAGAAACTCATCAGTCAGCATCTCAAGGAGCTGCTATGAATAAAATTCTTAATTGATTGGGGTCATAAATAGACCAAGAAACAAACAAACAAAAAGACCAACTAATCAGATTCTCAATTATCTCTTATTGAAAGGAGAATAGATCTTCATCATTCAACAAAAAATTACCAAAATGATCAGGAAAAACGAAGTTCTTAACCACTATTGCAAATAATAGAAAATAATCTATTGGTCATACATGAACTGGTGACAAAAACAAAATCACAAAATCAGGAGGGAGGAAAAAAATAAAATCTAGAGAAATAGAGAATCACAAAGTTGAAATTGCATTGCAGCTCAGGATTTACCTGGACCGAGGTTCAGCAGCCTATGAGGGACACTTCACAAGAGACATAGTTGACTGTATCTCCATCCTATTAGTCCACTTAAGCATCTAAGAGAATATCCTCCCAAAGTGCTGAAATGTAATTTTTAAAAGTTTTTAAGACCTGGCTTATAAAATAGAAAATGAACACATATCACAGATTTATACGACTATACTTTTAAAAGAAGTTAAATGAAGGCAAGTTAGAATAAGTTTGCTGCATTGGATTCAGAACTGATTAACATCCTACAGGGCAATAAAGTGTAGTATTTGATTTAGCTACTAATTTGCCTAGTCTCTACTATGACTAACAGTAGAAAACCCTGGCTGGGCGCGGTGGCTCACGCCTGTAATCCCAATACTTTGGGAGGCTGAGGCAGGCGGATCACCTGAGGTCTGGAGTTCGAGACCAGCCTGGTCAACATGGCAAAACTCTGTCTCTACTAAAAATACAAAAATTAACCAGGGTTGGTGGCACGCACCTATAATCCCAGCTATTCGGGAAGCTGAGGCAGGAGGATCGCTTGAACTTGGGAGGCAGAGGTTGCAGTCAGCCAAGATCCTGCCACTGCACTCCAGCCTGGGCAACAGAGCGAGACTCCTGTCTCAAAAAAAGAAAACAAACAAACAAACAAGGAAAACCCAAGAAAGCTGCCTGATCTCAGAAGTACAGTCTGAGGTTTGGAAATTGAGTCTCGCTAACAAGCACAAGCCAAACTGAACATATCATGTTCATATGACCATGAACATATCAGGTTATCAGGGCCATCATTTAATCAACTCAAAGAATTTAATTAAACCAGAAAATACACAGAATTTATGAATGAATTATAAGTGTGAAAAGCAAGCTAAAACAATAAGAAGAGGATTACACAAATAATTTAAAAGTTACTCTAAAAAGCTTATTTAGTTTCAACATAAACAAGTATAACAAATATCTCTAAGTTATCTGTTAAGGAAAGAGGATTGGCTACTATATGAAATTATAAAAAGACTATCATCAAAAATTTTAAGCAAGTGTCCTGTGTGTATTTTGTTTCATTAAAAAAACATTTAGAAAGTTGGTTGGTTGTAACTAAATTGTGTGAGTATAAAAACTATAAGCTTTCAAATAGTACAATTACTGATAACACTGTAGAAGTACCGGTGGAGAACTGAGCTCATGGTTGAATTTTGGCAGGAGTGTAAGGAAGGAGATGCAAGAGGTGAGGAGGCTAAAGAAACAATGACAAACATCAATTACAAATTAACTTTTAGAACATATGGTAATTAACATAGCATTAGATGAAAGTAACACTAAAATGTCATCTGGAGCACAGCAGTATTAAGATATTTTTAAGCAAGAAGTTAGAGATAACAAATTCTTATTCCACAAAGCTTTCTTTAAACTCTAACATTCCAGCTCATATTCCTAATGTCAGAGTACTGAACTTATTATGAAGGACAAGAAAACGGAGAGAAAAAGATAATATCTGTTACATTTGAAAAACTGTAAACCATCACCACTTAGATTTAAAGAAAGAAAAATATGTTTTTCATACCATCTAATGCTAGATTCTCTCAACTAACGAACAAATAAGTAGAGTTTGAGAAATGGAGAGGCAAACTCAATAGTTCTCCAAGACAAAAAGTGTACAATGAGTTCACAAATAACCAGAATCACATTCCCCTGTAAGACTGTGAAGAGTTTAATCCAAGTGCCAAAAGAAATAAAAAGCCAACCAGCCAAGAGTCAACCAGTGATGAAGAAACTACCTAACGGTTGAGCACAAAAGGGCCTAAGAAGTAAGAATTAAGCTACAGTAGTATATGGAACTGAAGAAATCATTCTATGAAAATATAAACTGAATAGACAAGAAGAAAAATTTAATATAGAGAATTAAATGTACTTTAAGCTCAAAATCGTGTATCTGATATTCTGGGTCCTTTAATACATAAAAATAATATTTTCAAAGACTATGAGCACATTTTCCCCTGACTTAACCAGACACATTTTTGCCCCTTTTAGATGAAACAGTATGTGAAATGAGCAGTGGCAATATGGTCCAATGAAGAGCACCTGTGATCTACAATCTCATTTCCATATCAGACCTTTAAGTTCCAAATCTCTGTGTTCGCAAATGTATTTGATACCTCCTCTTGAATGTCTCAAAAGCATCATAACCAAATTTTACATCTAAACCTCTTTCGGTATGATCTAAATCAGCCAATTATACTCCTATGTGTTTTATTATACAAATTAGATACCAAGAAATCGTCTTTGATAATTAACTCCCTCTACACTACCTGTGGGTTCATCCAGCCTCAAAATCCTGTTGCTCTTATGGTCTCATAAATCTTTTAAGTTCTTTCATTTCTCCACCTCTCACCACCACTGTAGTCCAAAATAACATACAGGGTTATTCTAACAGCTTCCTGACTGGTCTACTAATGTTTTGGCAGGCCTCTCCCCTACTCCTTCTAAATTCCGTTCCCGGAGTTATTTTTTGAGACACAATGACAAATGACCATGTCAACATCTCTTTTCCCACTGTTATTATTATTTCTTGATGTCCCATTCCTCTGAGGGCATAGTCAAATAGACTACAGATCCTGTGAAACTCTTCCTTAACTCCACACAAGCTTCACCTGCCAGAGACCTACCCCTCACTGTCTGTCCTCCAGATATACTGGTCTTGTTTCATTTCTCAAAGTGCAATAGCAGCTCCTGAAACAGGGCCTACCCTCATGCAACCCACTGTGCTTACAATACTCCCTCCTGTATTACCCTCAGAACCCCATGTCACCATCTCTTTTACCAAGGCAAATAATCCCATCAGGTCTCAGTTCAATCCTTCAGAAAATCCTTCCTAATTACTTATGCTGTGTTTGATGCATACACACACGTACATATATATCTGCTGCATAGTTATCACAGTTGTAATTTTAGATATTAATGGCGACTGTAAGATCCCTAAGGAATTAAAAGTTTGTCTTTTTTGTTTGTTTACCAGCATATCATCTAAGTCTAATAGTGTATAGTAGATGCTCAAGAAATATTGGTTGAATGTATAAATACATGAAGAAAAGGACAACAGGTAAGAAGAGAAGACTTGAGCCCTTGCACCCAAATTCCCCAGCTATATCTCTTCTGCTCACACTTGATTTCCAGGAGCCTCTTTCAGCAAATCATTAACCGGAGGCAAATCACTTAAAAATCTCCATAACCTAGATACTCTGTGACATAAAAGGTGCTAGACGTTATACTTGATGATTTGCTTGGTTCCTTCCAGCTCGTTCTTTTTTTTTTTTTTTTTGAGACGGAGTCTCGCTCTGTCGCCCAGGCTGGAGTGCAGTGGCCGGATCTCAGCTCACTGCAAGCTCCGCCTCCCGGGTTTACGCCATTCTCCTGCCTCAGCCTCCCGAGCAGCTGGGACTACAGGCGCCTGCCACTACGCCCGGCTAGTTTTTTGTATTTTTTTAATAGAGACGGGGTTTCACCGGGTTAGCCAGGATGGTCTCGATCTCCTGACCTCGTGATCCGCCCGTCTCGGCCTCCCAAAGTGCTGGGATTACAGGCTTGAGCCACCGCGCCCGGCCCAGCTCGTTCTTTAAGTCTGAGAATTTACTAAAGGGAGCACCAGTCTAGTACTTAGGAAAAATGTTATGCTATTGTTGGTACTATAAAATGCATGACTTCAGAAAATGTTGGGTGGTAACTAAAGCATAAATGTATACTTACCAAGAATTTTTCTAAGGCAGAATTACAAACACAAACTGTGACTGAATTGTGGATGATTCCATTTACTGAGTATCATGTTATGTGAAGCATATGAAAAGAATTTTGCTGAAATAGCACTTCAAAAAGGTACTATCCCATTCAGCTATATTTTACTTCAATTATACCAACATGTATGACCTTATTTAAATTACCTTTATCTAGAAACAATCCTTCTAAAATTGCTAAACAAAGGACAAATTACCTTGGTTAAAATATTTTTACATTATGTTGAGAGTAGTCTTACTTAAAGTCAACCTAAACAAAGGATTAAATTTTGTGAAATCAAAAATACTTTACCTAACACACATTACCATTAGTCATATTTTTTTCTGAAGCTATTTTAGATATAAAGAATTAAGGGAGAAGGACATATAGAAGCTTTTTTGTTAGTTCTAATTCAATTTAGTGTTCAAGATGCAATGTGATGCTATGAAATGTTGGAAATGTACTTTGAGTTTATTGTAGTAGAAATATTGCTTGAGTACACACTTAATAAGTGACTACCTATACTTACAAAGATATACAGTTTATTGCCTAAACTCATTTATTCTCCTACAAATGCCAAATCACTAAAGGGGAAATGAATAGATTTTTTCCATTTTTTTTTAATGTTCTCTAAATCCTTGACCTATGAATTCTAAGAGCTTTCTTTAACTCACTGTTGTAGTGCCTGATTTTCCCAATAAGCCTTCAGGATTTTTCACTCTTTTATTCTACTGGAAGGTTTAAGAAACAGCTGAGTCCAGAAGTTTCTGGGGTCAGGAAGTAGCATAGTTTTATTTCTGTTACTTCCCTTGGATTTTGCTAGGATAGATCCTGCCAATAATGAATTTCTTAGTATACTTATTCATTTTTTCTTTTTTAGAAATAAAACTACCGAGTTATTTCATGAACATGGTGTTATTACTTCCGATTTTACTGATACTTATTTTCTCTGTTTTTCAGTATCTTGTCACAAATTTAACTTTGTTGATCCTTTCTCAGAACTTGTATTTCATTTTTTCTGGCCACTTTTTTGTAGTGATAATTTCATAGTAAATGCAATCTCATGGACCTCATAAGCTTTTCTACATCAGAAAGTGTTTCAATAAATTCAAATAAGCAAAACTATTATTTCTACAAAGAGCCATTTTCTTATATGAAGTATACCACTAACTTTATCTTGAAGTTTAATCTAATTTCCTGTTCCAGGACAGAAAGGAGCAGTTAGCAGAAGAATGTAAAAATAAAGTAAAAAGCTGAAAGACCTCCCTTCATCTACATCAATGCCCTTTTTCAGGTTGCTTCTTGGGCTTCATGCCATTTAACATAGGACAGAATCCAGAGGGGGATGAGGAAACTACAAATGTAACAGGCTCCTAATACGCCTATTCCCAACCTTTGGGAATGACCAGTATTTCAGCCAAAGGGTCTCTACACAACCCCAAAGTCACTATATCTGTTTTCTGGAGTTTATCTGGAAGATTAGTCTTGAGTGTGAACCGTCTCTGTGAAGATGGTGTTTGAGAAAGCAAGCAAACCTAACTGTGAGGAATCAGTTTTCTTATTACTGTTGGTTGGCATTGTATTATACTTGACATATGCAGGCAGTTAATAAACTTTAAAAAATAGTAATGAATAGTGCTAAAAAGGACCAGAAGCTTTCTTTGATATTCATTGTCAATTGATTTGAGAGGCACAGAAATGTTGTAATTAGGCCTATCGTGGTCTTCCCAATAATCACTCTATTTTATTTTATTTTATTTTATTTTTTTTATTTTTCTTTTTGAGACAGAGTCTTGCTCTGTCACCCAGGCTGGAGTGCAGTGGTGCGATCTCTGCTCACTGCAAGCTCCGCCTCCTGGGTTCACGCCATTCTCCTGCCTCAGCCTCCCAAGTAGCTGGGACTACAGGTGTCCGCCACCACGCCCGGCTAATTTTTTGTATTTTTTTAGTAGAGACGGGGTTTCACTGTATTAGCCATGATGGGGGTCTCGATCTCCTGACCCTCATGATCCACCCACCTTGGCCTCCCAAAGTGCTGGGATTACAGACGTAAGCCACGGCGCCCAGCCAATCACTCTATTTTCTAAGCATGGTTTCACATCAAATTCTTTTAGACATTTTAAAAATTATTTAATATCTGTGTCTAATCTAAAAGGATGCATGATGACATGAAGCACTCACCAACTGATAACTAAGGCCCAGAACCACGATAAGAAAAGCAATTAGAAAGTAACTTCTGGCAAATATGCAGAAGGAAAGGAGAAGAAAGGAAATTGTGAAAATGTGAATAGAAATACAAGAGTAAGAATCCCAAGGTCTGGCTCATTGAAACCAAAATGAAACCATAAAATATCCAAATGTTATGAATATAATTACCAAAGAGAAGAATTAATCATGCACAATTTGGAATGAGAACAAAATACCAACAGTCGGAAATGAGAAACACTGAGAAAGAGGGGGTTGTAGGGATTCGGAATGAGTCCTAATAGCTGTGTCTCAGTTGTGAGTGTTGTACAGGTCCTAATGAACACTATGGTCAGATATGATAAGACTTACTAAGGACAACTTAAATGAAAAGGAGCTCACAGGATTCTCTGCCTCTCTGATTGTTCTGTAGAGAGGCATGCTTTGGTCCTTATAGTGGACTGCAATGTAGAACATTCAAGTAGGAGGAACTCTCCTTCACTCGATGGATATTTACAAGTCTGACTAAGAGCATGTAAAGGTACCTAGTTTTCTGGGTAACAGAGATACTTCTGGCCCAGAATGTAATCTAGAAAAGTTTCAGGAGCTCAGCTAGAGAGTTGGAATACCAGCCTGGCCAGTATCACCGAAGATCTCACTGTACTTCTTTGAATAAGCTTAGCTCAGCCAATCTACTCTGCCACGCATCTTGGAAAGAAGGACACACGGCCATTAAAGATCAATGTTTGTCTCTCCCCAGCTTATTACTAAGTGCAGATACAGGAGATATTTTTAAATGATAATATACACATGAATACTTGGAAAATAATAAAAGATCAATTTTATAGGAAAATATAAATTCCCAAAATAGAGTTCCAATCAAGATGTTATGTTAAGGAAGCATGGGCAAGTTTTCATTTCACTCCAAATATATAAAATTATAGGATTAAATATTTTAAACAATGTGTAAAGCAAGTAACAGTGCTTGAAAATCACAACTAGAAATTATCAGGTGTGAGAAAGAAAGAAAAGACTGATGATAGTCCTGGGATTAGAAACATATCTTAATGTTTAATGCTTCTATGGGAAAGAAAGTTGTGGCCATACATATTACTCACACTAGAAATGGGAAACTAATCTCCCAATTAATTACCAGATTACAAAGAAGCAAGCAGTTTTTGGGAATGGGGAAAAGGAAAATCTGCATCCTGTAGCCTAGATTCATATTAGGATATGGTCAGGACCCCAGGTTCACAAGCAGGCTATGTAATCTATGCCAGCCATAAGGATGTGTCTTGCTGATATCCAACCACATGGGGTTAATTGACCCAAGGGTCAAGTAGCTGCATCCTGAAATCCATCACCATGTTTGCACCAAGGCCACACCTCTTAGCTGCTCTTAGTCAATGATTGACTGTGATTAAGATACTGAGGCAGAGCTGTTACTCAGTGACTGAAGACTCTTCTGATATGTAATTGGCCCAAAAGACAGCCAGGTCGTGCCAAAAAAAAAGACTAAAGCTATCACCCCAGAACAATATTGTCAATGTATT
Source organism: Papio anubis (assembly GCF_008728515.1). Lineage (NCBI taxonomy): Eukaryota > Metazoa > Chordata > Mammalia > Primates > Cercopithecidae > Papio > Papio anubis. Next base: position 11,750,083 of record NC_044994.1, read on the forward strand.
ATTAATTTAATTACCTTAAAGGTAAATTATACAAATATTTTTATTATTAAAAGACAAAGAATCTACAAAACAAAATTAACAAAATTTTATGACCTGGGAAAAAAGAACTGCTACGTTTGAAGAAAATACAAATATATATTCTAGAAATTAAAAAAATATATAAACATATTCTTGAATATATATATAGATAGATATCTCTTGCATATATACGTGCAAGAGAGAGAGATAGGTTAAACAATAAAGTAGACATAGATGAAGAGAGCATTGCTGAATTGGATGAGTTTAAAGAAATCATACAAGAATCAAAACTATGAAAACATATCTATATATATAAAGCTCATTTAAATTAAGTATAACTGAACATATATATTTTTGAATTTGCAAACATTAATTTTAAGCCCCCTAAATTTATTGTTTCATTCCCAACATACCATCAGATAACCTATAGATAAATCAAAGTTGAATTTATTAAATTTGTCACAGTTAGGGATAATGTTACCTTAATAGTCTTTTTCTTTTCCTTTTTTTTTTTTTTTTTGAGGTGGAGTCTCGCTCTGCAGCCCAGGCTGGAGTGCAGTGGTGCAATCTCGGCTCACTGCAAGCTCCGCCTCCCAGGTTCATGCCATTCTCCTGCCTCAGCCTCCCGAGTAGCTGGGACTTCAGGCACCTGCCACCACGCCCGGCTAATATTTTTTTTTTTTTTTTTTTTTTGGTATTTTTAGTAGAGATGGGATTTCACCATTTTAGCCAGGATGGTCTCGATCTCCTGACCTCGTGATCCACCCACGTCGGCCTCCCAAAGTGCTAGGATTACAGGTGTGAGCCACCGCGACCGACCCTTAATAGTCTTAATCATATGTCAGAGGTGGAAGAAACGGGAGAATATTTATAGGATTTAGAGTCTAGGCTTAAGTAATTTAAGGCATCTGTTAAGATGGAGAACTGAAATGAATTGAGCAAAATTTGTGCTGTAATAGTTTAGGATTGGTGGGCATAGTGAGATGAGGTTCTTGAAGGAAATATTAATAAGTAAAACTGCTTCACAAGAAAGCTGTTTGCCCCAGTGAGCAGGTAAGTGTCTCAGAAAAATTAATTAGCAGGAATATTCTGAAGCAGATGTTTAAATTCTCATCTTTCTCATACAAAGGACAAACAACCAAGCTTTACTGATACATGTAGTCTCAGTTCTTAGTTCTAACAGCTATGTTATACTGATACATGTAGTCATGTTCACATTATGAAACAAAATATAATTGTAACATAAACAAACATTGATAAATATACAATAATACTGGAAATTTAAATAAAATAATCTCAGAAACTGATACATTAAGCAAACTAATAGCAAGGCAGTAGAAGATCTAGGCAACATAATTTACCTTGCTAAGTGTATCATATGAATCATAATAAAACTAAGTTCAAATTGAAAAGAACTCTTTTCTCTTGGGATTCTCCCCAAATCCTTTATATGATTCTAAAATTTATGAGATGAAGCAAAATAGCAAAGGAAATCAAAGAGAATACATATTCACCCTTTTACTTTCCCTCAATCATTCAGTGATGTATTAGGAGTTAATGCTCTAAGAAAATAATCCAGTTTTATTTTAAGACATAGAAGCAGAGCAACTGCTTATAAAAAAAGAAATGGTAGGGTGTTTCAGATAACCTAATGGAAGATTTTAGCGGGCAGTAGTGCAGTATAAGATTATCTCAGATGAGAATATACAGAGGCCAGTGTGAAGATGACAAATCTGATGTTGAACAGATCATCAGCTTACATTTATGTCAGTCAGTGACAAAGTGAAACAGGAAGATGATGCATTGTGAAATTAGAACTCTCAATCACGTCTAAAATGCTGACTATGTGATCTTGTTGCTGCAAAGTCAAAACTTTTAATGTGATATTGCAGCTTCCTGGGTGGCTGCTCCTTCTGGCTTTCTGTTATTTCCCACTTTGAGATAATATTTTCACTTTTTGAAATTCAAATCTTCACTAACCTCTCACTCACAAAAACCAAACATGCTTCTAAAAGTATCCTCCAGGAGATCACATCTTGATTTCTCACCAATGCAATGGTCAATTTCAGTTGTATCTGCAATTGGTTTATGAGGAGTTTCAGTAACTCATTCTTTGATTTTTATTTTTTAATATTCTACAGAATGCTATTCAATGCTAGTTTAGGAGAGGAATTCTAGTTACTCATTCCAACCAAAAATATAGAGAAAAGACATCACAAAGTTCATTTTACTTTCCAGAAATAAAAAATGTAATCCATAAAAATGTACCTTTCAAAAGATGAGATACATGTGGTTATGACTATTTCAAAAGCGGGTGATTTGTACTTATTTTCCATTATACTTTATCCAAATAGAAAGATTAAAAACAAATAATTAGATTTTAATGCATATATGTGTTTATGAAGTGATGCTTACAATTTTTGCAATTTCCACTGAGCTTCAATATTGAAATACAAAATATATGGTTCTCAAAAGTTTTATAATAAAACTAATTTCTTTTTTCTTTCAATTTGTATCTTAAAGTAACCTCAAAAACCACTGTCAAATGCGAGAATAGATACACAGATCAGTGGAACAGAATAACAGAATAGACATTCCAGACATTGACCTACACAAATGTGATCAATTGATTTTTGACAGAAGTACACAGGCAATTCAGTGGGAAAAGCTCTTTTAAACAAAATGTGCTAGAAAAATTGGATATCAACATACAAATAAATTAACTTCAAATTATACTTTGCAATGTATATAAGATGGCATACACTCATAATTTCAAATGGCGAACATCTCTTAGATATATCACTAAAAACATGATCCTTCAACATGAAAAGAAAAAGACAAATTGGACTTCACCCAACTTCTCTTTACAAGTACATTGCTATGAAAATGAAAAACTATGTCAATGACTGGAAAAAACACTTGCAGTATATCTGTATATTGTGACATATGTAATATATGTATTCTAAATATAGGTACTTTGAGGGATATACATGTATAATATGTATAATATACATGTATATATGTATAATATACATATATATCCCTCAAAGTATCTATATCTAGAATACACAAAGAACTCTTACAATTCAATAAGAAAAAGACAACAACCAAACTTTTTAAGTGAGCAAAAGACTTGAACAGGCACTAACCTCAAAATATATATGAATGTCAAATAAGCATATAAAAGATATTCAACATCATTGCTCGTTAGAGAAATAAAAATTAAAACCAAATTGAGATGCCACTTACAACCACTGGAATAGCTACAGTAAAACACGCGCGCACACACACACACACAATCTATACATACCAAGTCTTGGTGAGTGTATGCAACAACTATAACACACATACACTGCTGATGAGTATGTAAAGTGCACAACTATTTGGTAAGCAATTTCACAGCTTCTTGAAAGTTCAATATATGATTCAGGCATTCATTAAACTCTTGGCAATTATTCCAGATTAATGTAAAGATATGTCCACTTAAGTCTTGTGCAGAAATGCCCCTAAAAGCTCTAGTTTTAACAGTCAAAACCTGGAAACAACCTAAATATTCATCACAGATGAATAGATATACAAATAGTGGTATGTCCTTTTATTCGAATCCTATTTAGTAATTAAAAAGAATTGATTAAAGAATTAAAAGAATCTATTGTGTGTGATGCAGCCAACAATATAGATGAATCTGACAATAGTTATGCTGAATCAAAATATCAGACAAAGCAAGAGCATGTATTTTATATCTACTTACAGAAAATTCTTTAAAGTGCAAACCAATCCATAGTGAGTAGTTGTGGATGAGTGGTTGTCTGGGCACATGGGGTGGATTACAAATAAGCATGAGAAAAGCTCTGGGATTAATGGAAATGTTCGTTACCTTGATTTGGCAATAGTTTCTCAGGTATATTCATATGCCAACATTTATCAAGTTGTATGCTTTAAATATCTACAGTTTAGTTCAAGAGTATCTTAACAAAGCTAGAGAAAAAGGCAATGCTGAAACTTTGCCCGTTGCATTGGCTTTCAGGTCCCTTATCACTTTTCACTTAGCAATATGCCTTTAAATCTTTTCATGGGTTGATATAGTGATTTTCCCCATTTTTTATTGTGGTTAAATACATAAAACAAAATTTACCATTTTAACAATTTTTAAGTATACAGTTCAATCATCTTAAATACATTCGCAATGCTATGCAATCTTCATCACCATCCATCTCCATATCTCTTTTCATCTTGTAAAACTGAAACTCTGTACCCATTAAACAATAGCTCCTGATATTCCCCCTAGCCCAAGCCCCTGGTAACCACCATTCTACTCTCTCTCTGTGCTGTTGACGGCTCTAAGTATTTCATATAAGTGGAGTCATACAGTAGTTATGTGTTTGTGACCTGTTTATTTCATTTAGCATAATGTCCTCAAGGCTAATCCATGTTGTAATATATGTCAGAATTTCCTTTCATAAGGCTGAATAATATCCCATTATGTATATACCTATTCTATTGAATGTATATACTATATTTTTCTTATCTGTTCATCTGCCAGTGAGCATTTGGGTTACTTCTACATTTTTGCTATTGTGAATAATGCTGCAAGGATGACTATTTTAAAAACAAAACAACAATGAGTGGTGGTAAGGATGTGAAGAAATTGGAACCATCATGCACCATTAGTGAAAATGTAAAATGGCGTGTAATTATTCAGAACAGTGGAAAACAGTGTAACAGTTTCACAAAAAAATTAAAAATATAATTAACAGTAATAGTAATTCCACTTCTGGTTGCATACTAAAAGAATGAAAAACAGGATCTTGAAGAGAAATGTGTACATCCGTGTTCATAGCTGATCTTTACAGTTTTTCATCTATTCAAGAACAACTTGGCTGTTTCCAAGTTTGGCAGTTATAAATAAATCTTCTAAGATATTCACATGCAGGCTTTTCCATAGACATAGTTTACAAATCAGAAAACTGGGAAAATATCAAGAAATGCAGTGGAAGATCATATGGTAAGAGTAGACTTGGTTTTATAGCAAACCGCCACACTGTTTTCTAAAGTTGTTGTACCATTTTGCAATACCTCCAGCAATGAATTCCTCTAGCAGCGGAGTTCCAGTTGCTCCACATTCTTGCCAGCACTGGGTGCTGTCATTGTTCTGAGTTGTAGCCATTCTAATAGATACGTAGTGGTATTTTGTTATAATTTGCAATTCCCTAATAAGTGATGTTGGACATTTTTCATATGTGTATTTCTTTGATGAAGTATCTGTTCAGATCCTTTGCCCATTTTTTAAAATCTGGTTGTTTGCTTTCTCATAGTTGAGTTTTAAGAATTCTTTGTATATTTTATATGCCAGTTCTTTATCAGGTATGTTTTTTGCAAAGATATTTGTTCAGTCTGTGACTTATTTTTTAACAGTATATTTTGCAGAGCAGAAGTTTTAGTAAACTGTAACTTATCAATTTTTTCTTTTTTAGATTTTACTTTTTATGTTATATCTAAAAAGTCGCTACCAATATACTGCCACCTAGATTTTCTCCTATGTTATTTTCTAAGAATTTTAAATTTGTGTGCTTTACATTTGGTCTATTACCCATTTTGTGAAAGCAGAAAACTTGTTTCTCTATTTTTTATATGTGAATTCCCTTTTTTTTTCAAAAGTCATCTTGAAGCATTACATCAAAAATTCTGGGGGAAAAATTTATGACTCTAATACTAGTCTCCTTTATTAAAGGTATTTTCCATCTACTTGTTGGTAGAGCCACAATTTTGTTAATCTTCTACTAAACTAAAAAGCCTGCAAGAATTTAATATAAATTCCAAAAATAATACTTGATTAACTTGCAAAAAGGGCGGTAAAGTGAGGATAAAGATCAGAAAGGAGCAATAAAAAACAAATAGCAAATAGTAGATTTAAACCAAACTACATTAGTAATTATATTAAATACAAATGGACTAACCATTCTAAACAAAAGACAGAGATTGTGAGTTTGAAAAACACACATAAGATTCTACTAGATGTTTTTTATAAGAGATACATTTAAAAATTAAAGACCCACACAGATTGAAAGTCAGATAATTGGAAAAGATACACCATGCAAGCGGTGACTATAAGTTGCTTTACAGTTAAAAAAAAAAAAAAAAAAAAAAGAAAATCTGTTAATACTAAATTAATCAGACTATAAGATAGTTGAGATAATAACAGTCATTTTATAATATTGAAAGTATAAATTTGTGAAAATCTATGTACAAATTCTGCATGCACATGCATATGCTCTTGATAATAAGGATTCAACATATATGAAGCAAATTTGACAGAACTTAAAGGGGAAAGAGACAAATCTGCAATTATTTTTAGTGATTTCAACTCCTCTCTCTCAGAAGTTGATGGAACAACTGAACTGAAATATCAGCAAGAAAATTAAAGACATGAGTAACACTATCCACTAACTTGAACAAATTGGTATTTGTAAAGTAATGTAGGAAGCAATTGCAGAACACACATTATTTTCAAGTGTACATAGAACATTCACCAAGAAATATGCAGGCCACAAAATAAGTCTCAATAAATTTTAAAAGCATTGCACTTTTCCAGAATTTGTTCTCCAAACATAACATAATTAAATTAGATATGAAGAAGAATGAGATATCTAGAGAATCCTCAGATATATGACATTTGTCAACATATTTCTAAATAACCCATGACCCAAAAAGAAATCACACGGAAAACTAGGAATTATTTCAAACTGAGTAATAATGTAAGTACAATATATACAGGTATCTGATTACTGCCATTGCATACAAACCACTTCAAAACTAAGTGGCATAAAAACGATCATTTTATTGTACTCATGGATTCTATGGTTCAAGAATTCAGACAGGACACATGCGGATGACATGTCCCCTCCACAATGTCTGGCCTTCAGCTGGGAAGACTGGAACAGCTGGTGCAACTAATGACTGAGACTAGAATTGCTGGGTGATATCTTTGGCCCCTGGGCTTAGGATGACCATAGGCTCAGCTCATTGAAGTCACTGAACAGAACATCCACAAATGGCCTCTCCACATAGCCTGAAATTTCTCATAGTATAGAGGCTTCAAGGCAGCCAAACCTTTTTCATGGTCTTCCTGGGCTACAAAAGTGAGTGTCCCCTCTAAGTATTGGTAAAGATAAGAACCAAACGAAGCTCTTTGCTGATGGAACAACTGCTGTATAAAACTGTCTGGCTTTTTTTTTAAGTAAACATACATATGTACAGCAATATAGATAAAATTCAAAAACATTATATTAAATGAAAGAAGTTAAGACAAAATAGTATATACATACATGATTCCATTTATATGAACAGGCAAAACCAATCCAGTGTAATGGAAGTCAGAACAGCAGTATCCTATGTTGTGCCTCAAAGATAGCACAAAAGAACTTTCAATATTATGAAGAAAATAGAAATTATTAGAAGTGTGACGATAGTACTGGCTTATGTACTCACATCCCTTATGGCCGAAATATGCATGCAGCAAGTGTCATAATCTCTGTAATTCACTTTCAAATAGCTCAGCAAAATTTCAAATACCTCTGTATAAAGAGAGAAAGAGAGAATGAAAAATGGCAGATGCATAAATAAATAAAACAAGATAAAGCAAGCACAGCAACATGTTACTAATTAGTCAGACTCACTGAAAGTGTATGTGGGTTTTCATATACAATTATTTTACCTTTTCTTTTTCCTTTTTTTTTTTTTTTTGAGACAGGGTCTCACCCTGTCACTCAGGCTGGAGTGCAATGGCGGGATGGTGGCTCACCACGACCTCTGCCTCCCAGGCTCAAGCGATTTTCCTGCCTCAGCCTCCCGAGTAGCTGGTACTACAAGCACCTGTCACCATGTCCCAGCTAATTTTTGTATTTTCAGTAGAGACGAGGTTTCACCATGTTGGCCAGGCCAGTCTTAAACTCCTGACCTCAAATGATTCAGCTGCCACAGCTTCCCATAGTGCTGACATTACAGGCATGAGCCACCGCTTCTGGCCTCACCATTTCTTTCAATTTGAAAATTTCAAAAGAAAAAACAGTTGTAAAGTACAATAAGTAAATTCAGAGGATTTGAAATTTATTAATTAGAAAACAGTTCCTTAGTAACTCTTATGTCAGTGTTTTTTTGATGGCTCAAATACCACTATTGTTTTATTATGTCCAGAAATCTTGCTAATTAATTTTAAGAGCATTTTCTTTATTTCAAACAAGTGTAAATACTTTTAGAAATTAAAGTTTTAAAATAAATGAGAAAATAAAACTATATAACATCAATTTAAAGTTTTAATCCAAATTATAAGAAAGATAAACTAAACTGAGGTAGAAAATCACGAAACTTGTGTCCAGACACCTGTAAATAATCTTAGTGAAATTATTGACACAAAAGTAAAACAAATTTCCCCACAGGAACAAAGAGAGTAGCTGACAAAGTAAAAAGTCCAGACACTGAGCTCAATGGTAGGAGTATATCTTTTTCTCCAACTTGTCTAACTTAAGGAATCCGAGCAGTATTTTCACTCACAAAACCAAAGTTGTCTGTGGCAGTTTACTTTATTATCTAAAATGGCATACAGTGCCAATAATATGGATAATCTTGGCTGGGCTTGGTGGCTCACGCCTGTAATGACAGCACTTTGGGAGGCCAAGGCGGGCAGATCACGAGGTCCGTAGTTCACTACCAGCCTGGCCAACATAGTGAAACCCCATCTTGACTATAATACAAAAACTTAGCTGAGCAGGGTGGCGGGCACCTGTAATCCTAGCTACTCGGGAGGCTGAGGCGGGAGAATCTCTTGAACCTGGGAGGTGGAGGTTGCAGCAAGCCGGGATGGTGCCACTGCACACCAGCCCCTGCGACAGTGGGAGACTCTGCCTCAAAAAACAAACAAACAAAAAAGGGTAATCTTACATATAAGATGTAGCAAATACATTCTCCATTTAGATAAAAAGTATTTAGGAAAACTTCGGGAACAGTATGCCTCTGTTGCCTCTTGGAAGAATTATCTTCACCCTTTATTCATAAAAACCAGGAGACAAGTAGCCACTGTTTCTCATTATGATTCTCTTACCTTTAGTAGCCAAGTTTTAGAAGTGAATGGTTGTGAGAAAAATGGTAAGTAGTACAGGAATTCATTATGTACAAAGCTTAAAATGTAACCTGGAAGTAGAAATTATAATTTAGTTGTTTGAAGTTACCTCATTTCATCATTAGTTTTTTTTACTAGGAGGTGATTTTTGTGTTTCTTTCTTTTTTTTTTTTTTTTTTTGTATTGAATTTTCTTCTCATCTCCTATGGCACTGAAAAAGAAAAAGAAGAATCTGTAGCCCATGATAAGGTGGATATTTAAAAGCCTCCCAGAAAATTTGAGGTGAAAGACTAGCTTATTTTAAAATAATAAATAATGCCCATCAGGATAGCAGAAATGTGGCATTGTCGTTTCTTTTTTGCCCATTCCTTTTCTCTGGGCAAAATATATCAGGCTATAAAGGAGAGCATGGAGAAAAAAAGAAATTTAAAAGGAAGAAGAAATACAACAAAGACATAATATACAAATAGAATTAAGTTTGAGAAATATTCCATGCACAAGATAAATTGAGGAAAATAAAATGCGAAACAAATTGAATTCATTTGATGAATTTGCTCCCAGTAAATTGGCAGCATTACAGAAAGCAATAAAAGAACATTTCGAGGTAATGGTTGAATTTAAAGCCTAAACACAGAAACACTGGCAATTTTGTGTTTCACAAATGCACATTTAATAACTAAATAATTATATTACTTATCCATTAATTCAAATATTCATTTCTACTATATTTTTGTTTCTATGTTACCTATCAATGGAAATTGAGTTTTTTGGTTTTTCTTTTTAAAGGTGTAAGATATCTTGTCACACCAAGAAAAACAGAGTAAAACGTTTGGGAGACATCATAAAAGAACCTACATTTTATTTTCTTCATGCATAAAGAAAGGAATCTAAATTCAGAATCACCTTTAACATTCTGTAATCCTACTTTATAGTCAGCTCTAGACAGTGGAGTATGAAGAAGATGAACAATGACTTCTGATGTGTTTTGGGGGAGAAAATCAAGCTCACACAGGAATTGAGGAACAAAGGAACTAATTCTGAATGTCAGAGCTGTGCCAAATTATGATGCCCCATAGTCTTTGATTAGTACCTTTAAGAGTATAGATTTGCATATTGTTTTGGCTTCCTTAGAAAGGTCTTCCCCATTATTATTTGAATATCATTAGAAAATCCAGCAATGAGAAGAGAAAACCTTAATTAAAAATTTCACTTAATACACATAAAATTCTAAATGCCATCTCTGGTTTATTTCGTGTCAATCTTTCTGAAATATCAGAATTACAGTATTGTGCCTCTTAAACAGAAGTAATCAACTATTTTGGTTAAAAAAGGGTATTATTAACTGAAAAAGATAATTAGGAACTGAAAGCAATATTAATAGATACAAATCATAATGCACCTTATCATTTCAAATGTAAATTTATGTAGAGCATTTAAGCAGTGTTCATTTTTAAAAGACTCTATAATAATGCTCATAATTGTCTTGCATTAGTTATGTCATTAGAGGAATTCTATTCTGACTCATAAAAGCCAAAATTGTCATAACCTGCCAAAACATTTTCATATATGAACCATACTGCAAATTTCAGATCAAAAATTACTTTAAATAGAAATTATACTTATTTATGTACCATATAGAAAATAAGAAAATATCAAAATTAATATATGGCCTATCTCTTCAAATAAAAGGGCTACAGAAGAAAAGCACATATCCAAAGTATACTGTCTAGAATTTAAATTTCAAATGGCATTATAAAAATATTGTCCTCAGTTTTAATTTTCACCTGAACATCTACCAATCACTTTTTACAGTTTACATCTGAGACAAATTTCAGTATACTACTAACGCATAAGCTTTAACATTCTGAATTAAGGTTTGATACACTGCCACCTAGTGATAATTTGAAGAAAATTCAAATGTATTTACGTAGTGCTGAAGGCTCAAACCCGCACTTACTTGAGGGAACATTGGGCAGGAATTTACCACACACTCATTTATCTGGCCGAAAAGCAAGCTGGTTAAAGGTAATAACAGAAGAGTAGATGGTAGTTCAAATATCTGCTCCATTTATGTCCTGACCTTGGGAAAGTTATTCTACATCTTTAGCTAAGCCTTGGTTTACATTTCTGGAAACTGGAAATGATTATATAATTACCTCAAATAATAAATTATTTAAGGTTAAACTACTTTATTTAAATTCATTTAAGAAATGAACACGATGAGGGTATATTGTTGATCATAGCCCATGCCATATCACAAACCCTTTTAGTAGTCATACAATTATTTGGCAAAACTTTTTTCTAAGTGTTGCATGACCAAACTCAATTATAATTTTCCAAAATACTGCTAAAGGTATTCTTGCTCCTTCAGCAAAAACAAAAAGTAGCTGATTTACCATGGAAAAAGTGATATTTACAGTTGCTGCTTCAAAATGTAAAACCACAGGAAAATTCTAAGTTTGGATTTTATTTCTACCATTTAATAGTTCCATAAGCCAATCAAAATACAGTCTTGAATTAAATTCCTACGTTCACTTTCTTCTAAGTTAGCAGCTGTGATAATGTCTTATATTCATTTTTATACATCAAGTACATATAGTGCCTGCACATAATACATGTCCAACAAATATTTTTGTAAGATCTGAGCATAATATCAACATAATATGCTTAGTTCAATGGGCATTAAGTTCCTGTTATAATTCAGTAGCTGACATAGTCATTATTAAAAAGATGAATTAAAAAACCATTCCAAATTAGGAAAAGATGGAGCCATACAACTAACAATACAAGTGAGAAGTATATGAAAACTACATCAGCTTTGTAAACAAAGGAACAATTTTTATCTGAGGGGCTTAGAAAAAGTATACAGAAGAAGGCAACATAACAATGTTAAAAAATAAAGGAAAGCACTCCGTTTCTTTGCTAGACATTTTCCCCCTTGTATTCATTAGCGATTTGTATGGTTCATTTGGCAAAAGTAGGGAAGAAGAAAGTGAATTTGCATAAGCACAATTAATGACTTCTTAAAAATTCAGCAGAATTGCAATTAAATCTGAGTGTATTCCAGTTCCAAAACAGTCATTCTCTTACAGTAAAAAGCTACTTGAAAAGTTTTCACCATAAAACTGTGCCTCACTCTTTTACATTTTTAAAGGAGTATTTAAATCTTATATAGTTAAGATCCGATACATTTTTATCAAAGAACAGGGTGGCTGCTTTTGTATTACCATCCCTAGCAGCATGAAATAAAGAGGCGAAGGCAGCCTGAAAAACCTTCTCTTTTTCTACCATATTTATGAAGAGGCCAGTGCCCCTGAGTCAACAGATCTGGCCATAAATGCATTTTGATAGTGGAGAGAGGACAGCAGATAAGGAGATAAATGAGGAAAGAGTCTAAAAATGTCAGTGAAATTCTCACCATAGCCAAAAAATATCAAGTGGCTGTCAGAGTACATCTTGATTGATGTTATTAAAACCTAGTTGAATCAATAAAATTGCTTTCAGGTCACAGTGTGGCTCCCAATTCTACAATTCTACTCTTAGACTTGATGTGCTATAAATTGTATCTAAGTTGAACTTTACTAATTCTTCTTAGATGTTCTGTGATATATAGTGCACAATTGCTCCTGAAGGAGAAACACCAACAGGCAGCATGATATGCAGCCTTTTCAACAGTGCCTGCAGCAAGGCAAAGGAGAGCAGACAGTAATCCTTCATATACTCTAGAAAGCATTCTTTTGCCAATAATCAAATTAGTGATTACCCAAATACGGACAATTCAATAGAAGATATGTATTAGGAGGTGTCCATCATGTATAAAAATGCACAAAGTTGTTGTGGGAGCTAAGAACATGCAATATGCATATAGCATAATTTTTGCTTAACTTGAATGATGAGGGAGAAAATATAATAACATAGAAGGCAAGGCAAGGGAACAATATAAGGAAACCAATGAGAAAATAATGGCTTTTCTAGGCATTAACAGAGGACATTTGCAAAAGAGCAACAGACATGACCAATGAGGGGAGATAAGAGTCATGCTTTTCTCATTCACTTGTTTAACAAAAATGTATTGTCTACTTCTTGCCAGGTAGGCATTGTTGTGGACTCCAGAGATATGGTAGGGAGCACAGCCAAGGAGCTTAAATTCTGACAAGAATAGATACAAATGTAAAATGAAAAGTATAGAGAGGACAACTTTATGATGTGAAGAGCACCAAGGAAAAAATAAGTACAGTGAAATGGCCGACCATGATGTGCGGGGAGGACTAATAACAATGCAGAATCCAGGGAGCGGTCTCCAAGGAGTTGGTGGTTATGTTGAGTTCTGCCCAATGGATGGCTCCAGCCCCATGACAACCCTCGGGAAGAACATTTCAACCAGAGGAAGGTGGTCAATAGATGGTCATTCCTGAAGCAGGTCAATGCTTTCCAGAAGCCTGAAGCTGCAGCTGAAGCACACATGTTGTGAGATTGGGTCCAAGAGGCAGAAGCTAGAGCATGTTGAACCTTCAAGGCCATGTTGAGGTAGATGAGTTTTATTCTAAGTGAAATGAAGAACCCCTGGGAGTTTTTAAGAAAGGGGGAAACTGATCAGATTATAAAAATTGAAAAATAATTTTAGAAATGGATTATGGTGGACCTGAAATGACAAGTTGAAAGGTTGAGGACTTACATGTGAACAATGAGCATCTGAGGACAGAACAAGGAGTTTCCACAAGTGGAACTATGGGCAGATGAATAGGATACATACATAAAGCAGGAATATCATATCAAATAAACAAAAACAAAGCAAAACCCCTGCTTATTTGGTGTATATGCCCTGGTGGCAAATGGCAGGCGGTGGGCGGCGAGGTCTTCATTATTTCACCCCAGTGAAAACTACATGTTCAAATGTGACCTTTTCTGTGAAGTCTTTCCTTGTGGTTCAACACTACTCAGAGCTTACAGAATGTTCTCCCTGCTTCTACAAGCTTTGAATGTATCTCTCTTACATCAATTTCATATTGCATTCTAATGTTGGGTTTACATCTTTTCCCTGTAGATTTTGCTCTTTAAAGATACATGTGGTCATGTTCACTTTAATACCATCAGTGCCTAATGCAGTGCCTCCTTCATAGGAGGTCCCCAGAGAATGTCTCTTGGAAGAATGAATCTCAACAGATCAAGCATCAGGGAATGAGATTCAATGAGACAGGGAGGGAGCAAACCACTCCCATCTCACCTAACATGAACCCTACAGTACTCTCTGTGTGTAGCAGACAAATGTCCTCTAACCAGTAACAATGGTATTATTAGTTGAGTTATTGCTATAAGGTAATCATCTGGGAGTGTGTGCAGTTATTATTTTAAGCTTATTGTTAACCATGAGAAGAAAACTGCATCATAAAATCCTGTATCTACATGTTACATAACAAATTATTTGAAACAGATTTGTAAGCATGGTGGTATTTTACTTCTGCTTGTGGGAGGTATTCTACAGTATAGACAATGCTCTAACAATACTTAAAAATATTAATTGACATTAGGTACTTGACATAAGTTGATTTCACTTGTTAAATGATAAACAATGGATGACACTTTTTGTGTGAAAAACTGAAGAAAAGTATCTTTTTCCGACGTGAATAGGATTATTTTGGTAGGCAGAATTACAAGAGAGTCCAAAATTCTCTCTCCATAAAATATATGCCAACTTTGGAGTGTTCACTCTGTGAGCTCTCCATTGATCATGTGACATTATATGGCAAAGGTGAAAGGATTTTGCAAATGTAATCAAGTTCCCAGATCGGCTGATGTTGTGTTAATCAAAAGAGAGATTATCTTGACTGGGCTTGACCCAATCAGGGGAGCCCTTTAAAAGAGGGTCTATAGGTCAGAAATGAGAGTTATAGCCAAGATGCTTGCTTGTTGCCCTTGAAAAAAGCAAACTGTAACTGGCTGAAGATAGGTCACATGGCAGGGAACAGAAGACAATCCT
This sequence comes from Papio anubis, assembly GCF_008728515.1. Taxonomy (NCBI): domain Eukaryota; kingdom Metazoa; phylum Chordata; class Mammalia; order Primates; family Cercopithecidae; genus Papio; species Papio anubis. The sequence continues at coordinate 11,765,193 of NC_044994.1, forward strand.
TTGGCGCTCAGGATTTCAGTCCTATACCCACGAGAGACTAATTTTTTCGATCAAGCAGTGACTGTGGAAGAAGACCTCAAAACGCATGATACAGTTCTGCCCAACACTTAGATTGCAATTTTGTGAGACCCTGAGCAAACGACTCAGAACCTGTGCCCAGACTTCTAACTCACAGAAAATGTATATTGTTTGAAGCAGCTAAGCTTATCATTTACTATGTGGCAGTAGAAAACTAATATATTTATAGTTTTGAGTAATGCCAATTTGGAACAGAGTAGCAAAATAGCATTATTGAACTCTGAAATGTGTTCTTTTAGCAACAGCTACAAGAATGCACTTTCTACATATGTAGAGTTGGAAGAGATCATAACAGTCTTAGGAATCTTGTTTTCAACTCACTTATTTTATAATTGCAGAAACTGAATCTCAGGGAGAGTAAATAATTTGCCTTTGGGTAGCATAGCTATGAGCTGGAGACTAAGCACAGGTTTTAGGGGAGAATACCATTACGGATATGGAAGCATAGGCAGTAGGAAAACCAAGTAGAAAGGGACTCGAAAGGAGTAACAGTAGAATCTACATGCCAAAACTGCTAAAATTCAGAATAGAACTAGCCCCTGGAAGAACTTGTGCCAATATTTTGGGGTCTATTTCTGGAAACACTGGAATATATTCAAGAGGCCAAATGACAGCATCAAACATTGAGGAGTAAGACACCGATCTTTTTACCAGAACTGCAATATAAACTGTGAGCTTCGTCATACAACGAAAGTCTGATTGCTAGGACCAAAGCACAAATTCAGTGAAAAGTAAGCACTGAAGTGAAAGACAAACTTTGGATAGGGATTTTAGGAATCTTCATGTTTATGACCTGTTTAGCCCTGAAAGAGGGGAGCAGGACTGAACAAACAGGGAAGAGGTCTTAGCGGTAAGATTAGGAAGCTGCATGACCCAAACATGGATTGCATATATCCCTCCCTCCCTCATCCCCAGTGTGTCTTTGGGAAGCGGCAAAATGGCCTGCCTATGAAGGAATCACCCTTATAAACTAATAAATATCTTCGTTTTTTTCATCCTCCTACATACCTCTGGAATTTTATCTTTCTTTTTATTAAAGAGGGGGATCTCTTTTGGGCAGAGGGCTCATTTAATGAACATTAATTAGAACACGGCAGGGTTGTCACAGAGTACATAATGTTCTTTGCCCTGGAACGTTGGCTGTTTATGACTCACTTCTCTGGGGGATACTTCCTTTGATCCCACTGGGCAGCAGACTAAAGAGGTCTCTAATTATATTTTGGGCTAAAATTAAACTTTGTTTTAATCTCTAATTTACCAAAGAATTTTTCCTTCACAGGCATTTTAGATAAGAGGTGAGGTTTCCTGGAGCTCTAAATTACCTTTCTCCTGCCCATCACAGAAACAGTTTGCATTTTCAACATACCTTTAATGATTCCAAACAAACAACGTAACAGATACTAAATTCTTGCTTACATTAGTACCTGAGTATACCCTTAGGTGTAACTTGAATATAGCCTAAGTTACATATCCTTATACTTGTTTGGGCATTGCTCTGACTCAAACTCTGACAAAGCATACTTTTTCATATTCATTACCATGGGACTGTTGTTGCATGTGTCACAACCTGTACAAGAGAAGTGCTTCCGTTTTTTTTTCTTCCTGCCTTCTGTTCTACTCCTACTTGGAAAAGAATGAATATTTAAGCAACATTGAATAAATAAATAAAAGCATGAATGAGTATTATTTCTGGGAAGCATACAATTCCATGGGTAGGAATGGTTTTTAGCAGCAAAGAGGCATAGGTGGGTCAACATGCTAAGCACTTTTCATGAGTATTGATGTTCTTTGACCCCTGGCTAATGATTCCCCAAACAATTACAGTATATATTTTACATTGCATGACCTTTCACCAACAATTTTGGTATTAAACAACATTATATTTATACACAGGGCATTTTGTAATGGCAATTCAGTGATGACAACAGTTAATCCTTTTCTCTCTTCTTTTCAGTGTATCAACAACCATTGCTTACAGAGCATTTTCTCTAGCAATGATTAGTCTCCAATGGTTTCTCAAAGCAAAAGGGACTTTCACCAGGTTTTCACCCTCTACTCAGGTTTCAAACATCTACAGCAGTTCTTTTTATCACAAGTTTAGAGAGAATTTCATTCAGGAATGACTTTGACAGGATGGGTTCAAAGTCCTAAATAGAGGTCTTATCCTTGTAGTTATAATGGTGCTTCTGCAATTAACATCACTGTTTCCAAACATCAAATCCCCCATCTAATACCCTAGTTCCCATACATGGCTCCCTAACCTGCTTTCCATGATGAAATTCCAGATATGCATCTTCATTTGCTCTGAGAATAAAGGGCCCACGTGAGTCGTCTTTCTTTTCAACATTTGTTCTAAAAAGATCATATCTTCTCTATAACCTCAGTGTTAGAATTTCATTTCCCCTTTTTATAAACATAAGTTACAAAGATGTAGACATCTTTGAGACTTCAACACTAGGCAAGAACGAAGCTAGGACTAACTAACCAAATTGTGTATTTGGTTCGCAATTCAGTACCACCCCCTGCTTCCTGTCCAACCATGTTTATGACAATCAGTCAAAACCTTGGTTCTTAACTAATGAACGGTAAAGCAGCAGCAGAAACCTCACATTTTTAACAAGGAGTATATCATCAGAGTCCAAGTGCCATAAGAAAAAAGTTGGGTAGGTTGTCGGGATCAGCTGGCCCTCAACTGGATTCTCAAACCCCAGAACATGGATGAAGACTCAGAAGAGAACTGGAATATAAACAAAGAATCAGGGTAGAGCCCCAGTTAAATTGACTTGGAACACCCTAGGTAAGATTACAGCTTTGTGGTTACATTCCTAAGAGCCTAGGGAACTAACATGGGCCAAACCAAGAGCCAAGAAAAGGATAATAGAGTAATCCTTATAGTAGGGCATTCTTGCATTGCTATAAAGAAATATCTGAGACTTGGTAATTTATAAAAACAGGCTAAATCTGCTCATGGTTCTGCAGGCTGTACAGGAAGCATAGCAATGCCATCTGCTTCTGGGGAGGCCTCAGGAAGCTTGCACTTACAGCTGAGGGCAAAGCAGGACTTTCATGTCACATGGCAAAAGCAGAAGAAAGAGAAGAATGGGCGGGGGGAGGTGCTATGCTTTACAACAACCAGATCTTGTGAAGACTCACTCACTATCAGTAGGAGAGCACCAAGTCATGAGAGATCTGCCCCCATAACCTGAACATCTCTCACCAGGCCCCACCTCCAACACTGGGGATTACAATTCAACATGAGATTTGAGCGGGACATCCAAACTGTGTCAACCCTTCACTTAGCAAAGAGTTGTGATGGACAATGTCCTAATAAAGCATCATATTTCATTTTTATCAACTCAGGCTCTGCAAAGTCAAAATTCAAACCCAATTCTCCTGATCGATAAGGTAATTTTTATTATTCCATACAATCAGCAGATACAGAAAAGGAAATGGATACATTTATTGCACAAATATGAAATATATTGTTCTACAATTAGAACTCTTTTGAGCAGTAAGGACATAAAGATAAGGAAAACAAAGCTTCTTCATTAAAACTTACAGCCTTGTAAAGAAGATAGAAAAGTGAACAAGCAATTACAGTACAATGTGATAATACATGCAAAAGGTGGTATGTGAATCCAGAGGTGAATAATATTTACATAAAAGTTTTAAATGCTGGCCAGGTGTCATGTTTCAGGGCTGTAATCCCAGCACTTTGAGAGGCCAAGGTGGGTGGATTGCTTGAGCCCAGGAGTTTAAGACCAGCCTGGGTAACATGGCAAAACCCTGTCTCTACAGAAAATATGAAAGTTAGCTGGACATGGTGGCACACACCTGTAGTCCGAGCTACTTGGGAGGCTGAAGTGGGAGGATGGCTTGAGCACTGGAGGTCAAGGTTGCAGTGAGCCATGAACATATCACTGCACTCAGTCTGGGCAACAGAGTGAGACCCTGTCTCAAAATTTAAAAAAAATAAATAAAATAAAAATAAAAGTTTTAACGAAGAAGGTGACCCACAATGATTCTTGAAGGATTATTGGGAATTTGAAAAGCAATGTTGTCATTATTATTTTTAAAGTCATGGTATACTTATACTAGAGGGAAACTTCCTTATTTTGATAAAGAATATCTATTCGAAAACTACAGCAAACATCACCTTTTTATGAAACCCAAGAAATTAGGATGATTATTATTGCAATGCTCTGCACAAGTTTTCTAGAGGACATAACAAATAAAATAAAATAAAAAAGCACAGACTTTTAATGGAAGAACAAAATGCTATTATTACGTGACATAGTGATCATCTTAGAAAACTCTTAAAGCAAGTCAGTCAGTAAAATGGCCACAAACACATGACAGGTGATATATTTAAGAGTTTTGGCAAAGATGGATCTGAGAGTCAGGAGAAAGAATATGGAAAGAACCCATTTTTTGTTGTGGTGGTTGTTACTTTTTTCTTTTTTGTTTTTTAATTTCAGAGAGGATATTTGCCTTTGTAAGGGATACATTTGACGTAAGTAGAAGAAAGAGGATGAAGAGAATGAGCGTGATTTTGAATACAATGTTTTCAATACGACTGATGCATTTTAAAGAAGATTCCATTTATGTATTAATAAGGATAAATTACACAATGTTGTAATAGCTTCCAGATCATGGTGGCTTGTACCAAAACAAGATTTATTTCTTACTCTCAAAAAATACAGTGCAATTTGAAAAAGTAGCCGGCTCCTTATCTTGCAACTATGCTATCCATAAGCAGAGGAAAAAGGAACTGGCAGGTAGCATAAGATGTTTTTAAGGACAAAGTCTAGATATATCTTACATCATTTTCACCCACAACCCATTCATCCAAACTCTAACTCCTGACCCAAACTAATGGTAGGAAAGGCCAGGAAAAGCAGTCTCTCTGTATTCCCAGAAAGAGGAAACAATACAGTAACGATAGAACAGCGTCTACGCCAAAAGAGGACTGACAGAAATACAAGTTTTAAGCTTAGGGATGAGCTTTTCATTAAATTTATTTGCTGAGTACTTAATGAAGTTCTACATTAAAACTTAACTTTCTTTATAAGGAAAGTCAGTACAATAAGGTCTGCATTATCTACTTTATAAGGCTGTTATAATAAAATTAAATGATGATGTGGAAGAACTAAGTTCTGAAGTACTACATAAAATAACACAAACATATATTTTAGGTACATTTGGTACCATACTTACTCTAGAAATATAGGCCTACACAGAAAAGAAGGCAGTTATTCTCTGCTTTTGTTTGATACTCGCTTCCCGTGTAGCATGTTTCCTAAATGAAAGCGTGTGTGTGTGTGTGTGTGTGTGTGTGTGTGTGTGTGGTAGTTGGTCATCTTTTCACAATTGAGGACAGTAAGGACTACCAGACAACTTCCAATACCCAGGGGTTGTCAAATATCTTGTGTAAAAGGGTAGATCTTATATATTTTAGGCTTTGTGGACTATAAGGTCACCACAGAAGTCTGTCACAACTACTCAGCTTGGCCGCTATAGAACACAAACAGCCACTGACCACAGGAATGGGCATGATTGTGTTTCAATCAAAACTTTATTTACAGATATAAATAGGATGCTGAAGACAACTGATTTGTCCAAAAGAGTTCTTTCTGCATTCATAAGGATTTAAATATTAGATCGACTTTGATAGTATGTATGTAGTACTTGAAGGCATTTTCTTCATCCTGCAACACTCTTATTTTTAGCCCCTAAAATAGTCAATACCTGTCATTTTTACTGGATGAGCAAAAAACGCCTTCTGTTGCTCCAGGACAGGAACTGGGATCCATAAATAAACTTATATAGAAATTAATGAAATGTTTTTAATAGAGAAATAGTCATAGATGTGATTGCATAGTAAAGACCAAACAGATCTTTGTAATGGAAAACAGATTAAGTATCTGCAAAACTTAAACAATGGACAATGAAAAGCTAGAAATGTCAAGCCCCTAAGTAAGGCTCAGGGAAATCCATTCATTCTCAAAACTGTGTTTTAGCTGAGAAATCCTTATGTGCTACTAGCCTTCCTTGGATAAGGGAACACAGTAATTGTAATAAACCAATAAAGCAACATCATGTGTGATTTTTGATGCTCAAGAGCTAATAAACAGACTGCTTGTCAATGGTCTAATCCATATTTTCTTCAGCCAGTAAACACCCAACTGTCAAAATATGTATTTATGAAAAGACTTCATATCTACCATATCTGTTATTAACGTTTTTCTTTCCACTTTCATAATTTATACCACACATTTACACAATCCTCTGCTGCTTTTGGAATGATATAGTAGTCTGAAAAATAGTAAATTCTCTTCCAGTTACAGTATGAAAGAACATAAAATTTAGCCTTGACAGACAATTTTTTAAAAGGTATTGCTGGGAGATGCCTTTATTATTTTACAACAGTTGCTAAAGGAAGGTCTTGGTCCAAAGACTATGTTACTGGGTTGGAAAAAAAAAAAAACCCTCTATAGCTGCAATAGCCTGCACTTGTACTTGTTGGCTAACACAGGTTAACACAATAGAAGCTAATTATTCTGTTGGGTCAGAGGCCATTGACAGTAAAAAGACAGCCTGTGATCAGGAAAGAACCTCTTTTCACCTTTCTACTACCCCATCCATAGGGTGCTGAGTAATGTGAGCTCACTTTGATCATATGAACACAATTCTATCTGCAATGGCCTCATACCTCATTATGATTATCAGTGATAAAAGGATATGTGGAACTGAAGCTTTGCATATACTTTCTCTTGTTCTCAGCTTTGATTATTGCCTTCTTCACACCTGCTTATTGAGCTTATACTAAATCCCTTGACAATTGGAGATCTGGAATCTCACCTGCTAATTACATTGGCTGTGGCTCAAAAACAGACCCATGCTAGTTAAACACCTGTGAACTTTACTTAATGGACATGTTATGACATTAAAAAGCCCTCTTTTCCCACCTTTACTGATAGCTTTCTTACAAAATTTAAGTCAGAAGTTTTTCTGTAACCAAGTTTATAAAGATCTTGCATTATTAAATTTAATGTAAAACTATTAGTCTTACATTTACTATATTTAATGTGTTATTGTAAATCTGTTATCTAGAGCTATAAATCCAATTCCTTCATCAAGCATTTACCAGTTACCCACTATGTGCAGAGGATTTTAGTAAGAACAATGACAGATACAATGAGATGAGCTGTAAGGAACTAACTTGTGGTTAGAAAGAACTATACAATGAAGTATGAATGACAAGGACTATAACTGAGCTTTGAAGAAAATCTGCAGGACTGTAAAAGAATGAAGAGTAACTAATTCCATCAATTATTAATGTTGCACAATGGTACTTGAGTCTGCCTGCTCAGTGCAGCAAAACTGAACAATAATATCAGGATTTGTGGCAAGATAAAGTGAAGCATGGGGAATTAGGAAGTTAATGCTTAAGACTCTGCACTCTCCAATGGTGTATGTGTAAGAGTTTTTAAAGGCAGGGAGGTAGGTTATAGGCAAAGTCGAAAATCAATGCATGGAGGCTATACATTAGTTTGCCTAAAAGGCAGGCCATCTTGAAGCAGGGACTTACAGCCCATAGGTGGATTCAAAGATTTTCTGATTTGTGATACGTTAAGGGAGCAAAGCTTTATCTAAAATTTGGGGTCAGCAGAAAGGAATGTTGAGCTCTGGCCTGTGGGCATGACTTCCTCCAGGCCCCTCAGGAAGAAATTTAGAAAAAGTAACAGCGGCCAGAGTTTGGACCACAGTTCTCCCTTATCTGAAGTCTACATGCCAGTGGACAGCATTTTTCATTTGGTGCGAGTCCAGGTGTTTGAAAAACAACTCAGGGACATATGTTAATATATTATCTTTAGTTTCTGTAGGGAACCAAACATTTTGTGACTCAAATTTCCTTAGCTATTATTTTAAGCTATTTCTACCTTCTTCCTTATCAGGTTGCTCATTTACTTCTCAGGGCTAATTGGGTGACTGGAATTTCCCTTGAAGGAACTCAAAAAGTTTCCTTTATTTTTATGATTGATGGGGCCGAGAAAGCCTTTAAGAGGGGTCCTACTCTGCCTCATTAATCTAGAAAGTAATTAAAAATCAAGACTTGGCAGAATATCCTCCCTAAAAAATGTTCTTGCTATCCTGTCTTATCAGTTGCTATTCTCATCACTATCCACTCAGTGATGCAGATCTGGAACTGGGAATTGCCTTGTATAATGAACACGTCTAGGACTTACAATGAGAAGACTGGGACTCACACCATACCTTCCTAAATTACTAGTTGTGTGGCTTAGGGCAAGTTGTTTAATCTTTCTAAATCTCAATTTCCTCATAAAAATTGGGAACAATTATTCTTACTTCTCTCACTGGCATATGGGGAGGATCAAAAAAGATAAAATGGATGAACGTTTATGTATCCACATAACTCTTTATAAATGTGCTTCTTTTGATCTTTTATTCTCCTATTATTTATAACATTTAGAAGATACAGTCATTATTATTTTAACTTAGTAAATTTATAATTGAAGACCTCAAAGAATGGTGATGACTAAAAAGCAGAATTAAAATCAGCCTCAGAGTCATCTACAAATCGTCAAAGAAAAAGAATGTTTCTTCAAACATCAAGTATGGGAAGAAGAGAAGAGAGATCATAGTTTACATCAAGACGGGGCTCAATTAGAGGGTGATAGCAACCACTGGTACTTAGGAAAGGGAGTGTGTGGGCTCTTTAACAGCTTTTTCAGGAATTTCAGCCAGGATGCTATTTTATAAAACCTCTGACAAGTTATATTAAGAATGCAACCATTGCTTGGAAACTAAACTGTATCAATTGTACCAACCATATTTTTATAGCAATATTTGTCCCTCTAGCAAATAATTCAATCCGGGATTATACAATACATTTTGCTTTCCTGTCTTTTGGATCTCCTTTATTCTGGGATCATTTATCAGCTTTTAGCTTTATGCTATTGAAATTTTTAAAGAACACGGACTGTTTACTTAGAGAATGTCCCTTAATTAGAGTTTGCTTGATATTTCTCTAGATTTGACTCAGTTTGTGCATTTTTAGATAGAAAACTACATGAGTTATATATTTTCCTAGTTCATCACATCAGGAGACAGGTAATGTCAGTTTATCCCATTATTTGTGAAGTTAACTCTGGTTAAATTGGTGTACACCATCCATATTCCTGCAGTCGTAAGTTACTACTTTTCATTTTGTGATTAATTTGTTATATTTGAAACTATGTAAATATTCTGATCTTCATCAATAGTTGTTTACTGTTGCATCTATTGATGATTTTTGCCTGAATCAATTATTACTGTGATGGTTACAAAACCATAATTTTCTGATTCTTATTACTTTTATTAAATGTTATCCAACTCTAGGGAAGATGTTTCTCTTGTCTCCTATTTATCCACTAATTTAGTCATTCTTGTCCATAGGAACTCATAAACTATTATAAAATTCAATGAACTATAATTTATTATCTAATTCAGTTTAATTTTGTCAACTATTCTTCACTTGGATGATGGGAGCCCTTCCAATATGGCTCCTATATCCTTTGGACCTAATCCCTTTGTTTTATGTTATTAGCCTTGCCTCAGTTTCTTCAGAATAAGAGATTCTAGTATTCCAATCTCCTACTGTACATTGGTACAGAAAGACAGAAGACAGATAAGTAGGTAGGCAGATAGATAGGTAGGTAGGTAGGTAGAGAGATAGACAGATAGATAGATACATACATACATACATACATACATAGAAAGATAGATACACAGATACATAATAGATAGACAAACATAAAGATAGATTAAGGATAAGAACAAAGTTTATAAAATATTAACAATTGATAAATCAGGGTGAAAAGAATGTGTGAGTTCTGTATACTTTTCTCGAAATTTTTATCTAATTACATTTTTTCAAGCCAAGATTTTTTTAAATTAACAAAGCAAACCAACTCATTTTGTGCCTAACTAGACTTTCTGAGCTAGTAATTTCCCTGGGAGTTGCTGACTCCTGTGGAGATGTGGAGATAGTATCGACTATTAGGAATATGCATGTTTTATAATTTTGTCAGGTGTCTAGTCATCTTAATTTTTAGGTTCAACTGGAAAACAATTTTCAGAAATATGGAACACTCAACGTGTCATTCTTTAAGCTATATATGGCCATTTATTTCTCCAGATTACTATTGTCATAAATCTTCAGGCTAAAGAATGAGAAATTTCCGTGTAAGAATTCTTCTCTCTCTGTTCACATTTTCTTGGTGATCTCATGTCATACTTTTATGAACTATACACTGTCAGATCTTAAATTTACATCTCCATTCCAGACTTATTCCCTGAACCGAAACCTTGACTTTTTGAATGCTGATAATACGTTTCCTTCAATGTGACTTACCCAAAATACAACTTCTGACATTCTCATGACTCATAAACTCATTCTTCAAATCTTCCTTCCCTATTTTATTCTCCTCCACAGCATTTAGCTACTTCGTGCCTCCAACCTAATTTGTTTGTGTATTTGTTTACTTTCTATAGTTCCCAATTAGAATAGAAGCTTCATGAAAAGAAAGTTTCGTATTTTTTCACATTTACTTTCCAATGCCTAGTGTGCTTGCCTGTGTAAAGCACTCAAATATTTGTTGAATAAATGAGTATGATGGTTCAATATGTTGCTTTAATTCACGCTTTCAAATGTAAATAGATTCTTAGGTCCGAGTAAAAAAGTATTTTAAAGTAGATTTTCTGGAACAAGTATAAAGAGTGAATGAAGATAAGTATAAAGTATTACCTACATTGGAGACCTTATTGGGTCACTATAGGGGTTGTAAGAGAGAGAATTAATAAAAATCATTCAAACTAAGCCTAGATGATTGTAAGTCGTATTGTGTTGCCACTGATATTAACATAAATTTTCTTAGGAAGAGGGGGTAGGTTTCAGAAAAAGAAGTCATATAAATTGATAATGTAGAAAGCCAATGCAATTTAGCCAGCAGAAAATTAAGAGATAAAAAAACTCTCTGGAGAAGAGAGAGAGAGAGAAAGAAAGAGGAGTATTTTCTATAAAACTGTTACACGTCCCAAATGTAATACTTCCCAATTCCCTCAAACACACTTCCCTTCAACACTCCACTTTTCTACACTTGTGTTTTGGGGAGTTGGGGGGCTAAGTATAAAGAAAATATTAACAGTATTGACATTTCAAGGAAACATGGTTTAGCACAGTGCATTGGCCATAACTATTACCATGACCCATATTCTCATTAGTATGTGTGTGTGCATGTGTGTGTTCTCATATGACCACAGTTTTTATTTAAAATATAGCACATTAATATAAACCTCTATATTTGGTCCTATTTCCTTCTAGTTCCTGAGAAGTTATAATGAATAGCACATTAGCTGCCCTATAAAAATTACATTTTAAATAAATTCTGATCATGACTGGCCTTCATGCTTAACCAAAGAAGTGCTGTGGCTCTTGTATCAAATATTTGTCAGATATTGAGAGCAACTTGGTTCTTAGGATTCTTTTATATATTTCTCTTTAGAATTTGGCTGAAGAAAACCCTAGCCTGCCTCTTCAATTGTTTCATAACATCTAGACAGTAAATAGAAAAACTGTTGAGTGCTTTACTTACAGCACAAGGTAAAAGAAATGTGAGGAGGTTAGTAAATAATAAAAAGAGGGTTACATAGATTTAGCTAAATAAACTTAAGAAAAATGGATTCAGTGTTCAGTATTCTGCAATAATGTACTGAAAAATTTTTTTCTTATAAAAGTATCATTCACATATTTTAAGACATAATTTCACGCAAGACTGGAATTGTTCTTTCTAAATGCACTTTGATAACTTTAACAAAATAAAATCAGGAAACAATGCATTTGAAAGGCATCTTTAAAAATTAAGTTCCGGAATAATAACTCAGTAGGAATCCATCAGTGAAGTTCTTGCTTGGTTCTCGCCCTTAAATATTCCTGTTCCACTTGCTGGTCCTTAAGGCATCAAAAGCAAGACAGAGCCTATCTAGGTCCTCAGAATACAAGCACTTACATATGAATAGAGGGGGATCTTGTAGGCATGGGAGTCATCTACACACACTGACCCACAGAGTTTGACATCTGGGGCAATATACCTTATTGGAAGGAAAGTAAATCGGCATTTATCTTTCCAGAAAATGCTACAATTCCCAATTCTACAGCTGGAATTGAATAAAGCATTTAAGAGAAAAAAAAAGAATCAAGAAAGAAATGTACATTCTCAAACTTTGCCTAGTATGCTTTCTTCTTAATAGTTCCAAAGTGAAAACAACAAAAATGCTCCTTGATAAAAGAAAGTCTAAACAAATTGGGGCATGTTTATACAATGGAATGCTACACAGTAGTCATGAAAAATGAACTACTGACATGAGCTACAACATGGACAAATATAAAAAACATAATATTGAGTAAAATAAGAGAAAAATAACAGTACATAGTTTAATTCTCTATTTATATGTATTTAAAGAATAGGCCAAACTAATCTATGGTGATAGGTGTGAAAATAGTTAATGGTGTTGACCACAAAGAGGACAGTGATAAACTTTCTAGGGAGCTAGAAATGCTCTGTATCTTAAATGAGGGATGATCACACAAATGTTTATTATTGTATAGAATCATAAAAAGTTATAGACTGTGTGCACTTGTAATTGGTGTATTTTGCTCTGTTAATTATAATTCAATGGCACACATACGTACAACATATACATATATACACTCATACACACACACACACATATGAGATATATAGTGCATAATAACTCATCTTGTAAATGCCCTAACCAACAGGAAAACAATGAGACATTATTGGAGGTGCAAAAAAAATCAATATTACCTACTATGTTTTTATAACCTCTTGTGCCCTTCTACCCAGTGGTGTGCTGGTAAGTTGTTAACAATGGTCATATGCACACTCACACACTCACAAGTTTATTGTAAGTTTGATAAACTCTGGGTAGCACACAACTTACAAATAATAATAAAATGTGCAATCCTATTTATAGCAAATTCTATACAACCACTTGATTTTACCCAATGTTTTCACTGATTTTTTTAAATCTTATTTTTTATTCCTCCACAATGCACTTGACATTTATAAATCAATACTTCAATGTAAGTTCTTTCATTGATCGTTGAACTCTTATACCCATGGCTAACCTACGGCTGCACATGGTGAATTAATGCTGATTTACCATGAATACAATTGAGAAGTTTGCTTTCATGAATAAGATGAAAGTGAAACAACAAAGACACATGCCATAAATCCAAATATTGAAAAAGTGTTTCCTCAATTTTTGTGCTATTTCAGTACAACAGCTGTAGACACAGCAGACATTTTAACTTTAACCAGCTTTATTAGCACTTCTTCATCACTTTAATGTTTAGACAATACCATCAAATATCATGTAATAACAAAATAAATAATAAAATATGACAACAAAAAGAGCATAAATTAAAAATAGTCAAGCACTTTTCTGTAGTGTTTGCATTTTCAAAGTTTAAATTTTCTCACCAGGCCGAGGGTGGTGGCTCATGCCTGGAATCTCAGCACTTTGGGAGGCTGAGGCAGGCAGATCGCTGGAGCCCAGGAGTTCAAGACCAGTGTGGGCAACATGCCAAAATCCTGTTTCTACCAAAAGTACAAAAATTAGGTGGGCATGGTGGCACACCCCTGTAGTCCTGCTACTCAAGAGGGTCAGGTGGGAGGATCGCTTGAGCCCGGGAGGTTGAGGCTGCAGTGAGCCATGATTGTGCCACGGCACTCCAGCCTGGGCAACAGAGCAAGAGCCCATCTCAAAGAATAAGTAAATAAAAATAAACAATTTCATCATAGTCAAGTTCAAGCTACTGCTGTGACATACTAAATGTGAAGTTGGGAAGAGACGGGCAGTTATCACACCATTATGCAGAACTCCCACCACACAGGTGCAGCAAATGTAAATAATCTCAAGAATATGTAAAGTAGTAAAATGTAGTCAAATAATTAGTGATGAGTTGCAAGAAATTATTTTGTCTCTAACTGTTTATTTAAGAGTAATTTGTAATATTGACTATATTTAGTGACTGTGTCTCAAATTCCTAAAAAATAACAATGAGTTCTTGAAAGCCAGTTTGAGGTGACTCCAGGTCACCATTGTTTCTGTCAATATTCACATTTAGTATACTATATATAGTAAAAATTTCCTCAAAGCAGAGTTTATATCCACCCCCTTTCCCCAAAAGCTTCTTTTTTCTGTCTAAACAACTTGATGTTGTACACCAGCACTTTTTGTGGTAGGACCAATATAAACACATTATCTTCTCTACTAGCCTGCAAGCTCCTTGCAGTCAGCCTTCTGTCCCAGAAAATCCCATGCATTCAGGACACAGAAGAGTAATGGGCACAAAGAGACCACCAATAAATATAGAAATGCGCTTCCTCTGACCACATTAATGTTCCACTCTTAACAGATTTGTTTGACCAGTACCCAAATTATTAGCCATGCTTATTATGGTTACAAAAAAATAGAAATTCAATTCAAAAGAGCTCATGCAAAACTGGTAAATTTTGACACACATAATTGGAAAGGACACTGGGTGGCTCAACTGAGAATTATAGAAAGAAATGCAGGAAAACCATGAACTCAAAACCAATGTCTCTAGAATTTCCTTTGGTCTTTGCTTAAAAAACATAATCTCTTGCATTGTAAATAGTAGATTTATTGAATCAATCCAACAAATATTTATTGAACATCTGCTACATGCTTGTACAGTGCCTGATGTTAACAACATTGTGAAAAAGACAGATACAATTTATATTCTAATAGTCAACTCTCTAGTGATGATGTTATCAATAAATGATTGCAATGCAATGGGAAAAGCATTCTGCCAGGGGAAGTCCAGAGATCTCAGGGACTTATAGAAAGAGCACCAAAATTAGCCTTAAGAAGTAAGAAAAATTCCAGGAGAAATATTGTCCAAGCTAAGATCAGAAATATGATTAAGGGTTAGGCAGGTCAATTTCATTAAAGATAAATTTATCTATTGAATGTAATTTTGTGTTCTTCATCCTGGGAAAATATTGCTCACGTTTCCTTTTAGATTTCCCATGAATCTCTAGACCGGAGAGATTTAAGCTTATAAATATGACTAAACCAGCAAAATTTTAGACTCATGTTAGCTGGAAAGGAGTTAAAGAATTGAATTCCCTCTTCTGGTCTAAATAAAGTAAGAAATACTTTGACTTATTTGCCATGCGGAGAAGACAGAATAATAAGCACAGTAAAAAGGTCCAAGCAAGCACTTAATATTTCTTCTCCTCCTGAACATAAAATCGATTTAAAAGAGATTAAGTTAATAATAGTGAAACATAAATTAACAGGTTCACCTTAGAAGCCATGATTTTTGGGGAAAATCTGATCTGCATTAAACTACTTTCCAAAAAATACAATATGATACACTTTTATTTACTAAAACACATTTAAAGGAAGAATATTTCTTAGGCTCTTAACATGTGGAGGGGAAAATCTTTTATTTTTTAGGAGCCACATGCATGGATTTTTGCTCTAACAAATTAAGTAATTTATTTATTCTCTTTGCTCAGCATTATCATCTTCTAGGTCCGAAAGGGGCTGAAATGTGAGGGAAAACGATCCTCAGAGCGAGCCTTGGACCTGAATAAGCACCAGTTTATTCGCTCCTGCTGAGGAAAGATTAGAAATTTGACAGAATTTCTTCATGAGAATGAAAACCCCGTACAGAGGATTAACTTCATATAACAGCAGTTTCATCAAACTAAGCAAAAAATACTTGTGAGAGAAAGGCAAAAACCCAAGTACAATCTAACAAGCTGAGCAAGGGAGACAGATATTATACACTGAAGCTGTGAAAACTGGCCATATTCTCCCCTAATTAATGGTATTGGATCAAGTTCAAGTACACTCATGACATCATGCTGTCGGCTAAAATTGTGACCAAAAAAATTGTGACAAAAAAAAATTGGCTACTATAGGTCGGGTATGGCGCTTAGCCATCAAAACGATTATATGAGAAATATTGTTACCCTTATTTTTACAATTAGGAAAGCAGTGATACAGAACTTACTCAGTTTTTTAAAATAGTGCTGCAGATAGGATTCAATTCTATTGAGAAAGCCGTCTTTTTTATTTTCTCTACTACACACACAATAAAAATGGAAGAGATGAATAAATATGTAATAATGTTTTAAATAATAGCTTTTTATGAACTGCCTCTTCCTAAGAGTATTTTTTGTGAATTGCCTACAAGTAATCAGTCTAATGGTATTTTGGCAAATGGATGAGAGCTCCTTTCCTAACTAATTCCTGGGAATGTCTACATTATATGACTCTCCCTATCACAGTAAATATATATAATTGACTTAAATCAATATATAAGACATACATACAGATTACAAGTTAGCTCTATTATAGAAAATGATCATTTCTGGGTCATGTTACATTGAATCAGTTACCTTATCACAATATTAGCTAACATTCTATTGTCTTAAACTGTTTATGCTGCTATAAAGTAATATCTGAGGCTGAGTAATTTATAAAGAAAAAGGGTAAAGATTTGGCCCACAGTTCTACAGACTGAACCAGAAGCATGATGCCAACATCTGCTTCTAATGAGGGTCTCAGGAGAATTCCAATCGTGGTGGAAGGTGAAAGGGAGGGGGCATCACAGAGCGAGAAACAGAGCAAGAGAGAGAGAAAGAGATGCCAGGCTCTTTTTAACAATCAGCTCCCACGGGAACGTGAGAACACACTCATTACCATAAGGATGGCATCAAGACATTCATGAGAGATCTGCCCCCATGACCTAAACACTTCTCTTCAGTCCTACAATATTGGGAGGAAATTTTAACATGAGATTTGAAGGGGATAAATATCCGAACTATATTACCTAACCACAGTAATTTCATACGTTAAACACAAGGATGTGCTACTTCTTATAAGCAGAGCATTTATAGATTTCCAACTAGTGGGAAATTTCATCAGCTGCAGTTGTGTCTTCTTCCGTCTACAAACCCACAAAGGACGATTACTAATCAGGGTCTATTACATCCAGGAGCTGGCAGAAAAATCCTTTTGGTCCAAGAACCACCAGAGATTTACTTTCTGCTGACTGCCAGCCTTGTGCCTCAACCCTAGACACCACATTACAAAAGAAAGCAGTTCATTTTATTCCCCTGAAGTACTCAGGTTCCATTGCTTTCACTGCTTCACATGGTTGCTCTGCCCCATAGTGTCCTTTTCATCCCTTTGGGGCTCATTTTGTTTCTCAGCCTGGCTTTTAATGCCCGCCTTCTTGCTCCCCTTCCTATTGATAAACTTCTGAAAAAAGGAGGAACAATGAAAAGCAGGGTTTTTTTTTTTTCCAAACATATCTGCACATATGATACAACCAAAATTTGATAGATGAGCTTAAGAGCAGAATATAGGACAGAAGAAAGATGCCATGAACTTGAAGATAGCATAGGAGAAATTATTCCATCTGAAGAACACAAAGCAAAGATTTTTTTAAAGAAATGAACAGAGATCGGGCAACCTGTGTGACAATATTTAGTTTTCTAATGTATGTGAAATTTAAGTCCTGGAAACATACAAGAGAAAGCATAGTGTAGAAAAAGGTTTTTTTTAAATAGAGTGACCAAAACTTTTCCCCAAGTTTGAGCAAATATGTACATTTTTCGGATTCAAGAAACTCAGTGAATTACACGGAAAATAAATTTCTAAATATTTAAAAAATGTATGCATAGGCCCACAGTAGTAAACTGCTGGAAAACAAAGAGAATTCTTTGAAAGTGGCCAGAGAAAAACATGTATGTGTGGAAACAATAATTCAAATGAGCAGTAACTTCCAATCAGAAACTACGGAGGCCAGATAACTGCAGGAAAGTACCTTAAAGCACAGAAAGAAGAAAACAACAAAGAGTAAACTCCAAGTTCTATTCACAGTGAAAATATTATTTAAAAATCAAACAGAAGTAAAATCATTTTAAACAAAGGAATGTTAAGAAAATTTGTGATCAGCAGATCTGGAAAAAAAGGGAATACTATTGTAAGTTCTTCTAGTTAAAGGATAATTTCTTATAAAATGCATGGAAAATGATAAATTTCTCTAAAATATGTAGAATTTTAAAGGAAATAGTTTAAAACTTGCTTTGTGGGGCTTGAAATATGTGTAAATATCATACACATGACAAGAACAGTATAATGTATGGGGCAGTAAATGGATTAATATTTTGCAAGCTTTCCTCATTATATGAGATGAGAGTCAATATAAATAAAAGTAGAGTATAAAAAGGTATGAGATATATTTTATATCCCTAGTAAAACCACTAAAATTCATGCCCAGGAATATAGTTTAAAATCCAATAGATAAAAAGCAAGTTTTCCAAAAGTTCAAATTATCCAATAGATGCTAAAAAAAAAAAAAAAAAGATTGAGAGAAACGAAAAGCAAAGAGGAAAAAAACAAAACCAAAATGGCAGACCTAAATCTATCTATAAGAGATTACTTTAAACATAAACAGATAGCTTAAAAGTTAATAAATGAAAAACCATATACTATGCAAATAACAACATTAAAAGGAGGGATTGTCTATATTAAAATCAGATAAACTCCAAAACAAAGAGTATTAACAGAGACAAATAAGCATATTTCATAAGGAAAAATGTCAATTTATCAGAAAGACACAAAAATCATAAATGTATTTTCAAGAAAGCAACAGTGAAAGTGTAAGATTTTTCTCTACTGGAAAGCTAGCAGGCTAGCCTGTCACAGTTTGATAGATAACAGCAGAAACCAAGGCTTTTGGTTCAGAGACAAATGGAAATGTATTACTCACGGTAGTAACAATAGACAGAGTGACATCCCATGCCATTTCGCTAAGCCCTGATTCCACAAGGTGATGTGATGAGAGCTAAGTGTTGTCCTTGGAGTGAGATGAATAACAGGAGAGGAATCCTGAGGTCGGGCATCCCTCATCTCTTATGTCCATTCTTATCACTGTTTCCTGGGTGATATTATCTTTATTTCCATGTAATATAAGTAAATATGGTATGTGGAGAGGAAGGAGACATCCCTATCATTACTATTCTGGAACATAAACAAATCTACTCTGGGGAGAAAGATGTAGGCGTCTATATCTCTATTCCCTGGAATATGAGGCATCTCTATCTTTCCAAGTCTGCCTGATTACATGAACATTTTTGTAAAGATGGTCTGGAACAAGTTGGTCATTAATGTCTAAATTTACAGAGATGTGAGAGACTCACTGAGAATTGTTTCCCAACAATTCCACTCCTCATTCCTACAGGCTTAGATTCTAGAAAATTTTCCCATGTGTATGCTACACTATTGGCCACTCTGAGTAATCTGACAAAGGCTAGGATTATATTCATTCAAGTCGTTTCATGCATCATTTAATTAAAGCTTCTCTAAACAGAATTCCAGACAGCAGAATGTGGCCAACCTATAGTACTGACTCTAGTCAGGCCCTGCAGGGACCCAGTTCTAGACAGCTAAAGCAATTCAAAAAACAATCAGGGTGGCTTTCTCCTTAAATTTTCTAAAGACCCGTCCACTGGGCCAATGTCATTGATCCATTTATGGCAGGATGCATTACCAGTTGTACAAAGTCTACATTCATCTTAAAAGAGGAAGTTTGAGGAAATTCAATCATCCATAACAGCACTTGCTAATGTGTTGAGGCTGATCTGAATGCCTACCAGGGTCAAGGTGCTGTCATTGATCGCTTCAGTTAAATTCAGAGGCAAATTTCATACCACCTTTCTTAGTCCACTCAGGCTGTTATAATAAAATACCAAAAACAGCATGGCTTATAAACAACAGAAATTTATTTCTCACAGTTCTGGATGCTGGGAAGTCCAAGATGAAGGTGCCAGCATAGTCAGTGACTGGTGAAGGTCTACTTTCTGGTTCATAGATGCACTTGGATAAAGGCTTTCCAGAGCTTTTGGTGGTGGCTACACCCCTGTTGAAAGTGAACCTGTACCTCACAGGTTAGTTACTTTGAAGAGCGAAGCCCATCCCTCCCTACTTACACAGAGCGGTAGTGTAACGCCAAAGGTTCTTACCTTAGCCACGCCAAAGATTTGGTGTGGCGGCAGCTTGCGATGAGAGAGAGATACGGATCAGACCGAGAGAAAAAAAAAGCTGGAGGCTTTACTGAGCAGAGTGACAGCACAAAGCTTCCACAGCGTGCAAGGGGTCCTGAGCGGGGAGCCAGTGTTCGATTTTTTGATCACCTTTTAACTCTTTAAGGCGGGAAATACGTGAGGCGGGAAGATGTTACCAGAGTGAGAAACAAAGACAATTAACATGCCTTAGATCTTGAGGAAAACTGGAACTGTAACTTAAGTTTTATCTACTTTATAACCTTGCAGCGGCATGGCAAAGGAGACAGGATCTCACAGGATTTTACAAATTGTGTTTACAGGGAATTGGAATTGGGACATAGATAAGGTCTGCTGGTCACAGAAAAACGGGCTTTTAACATTCCTTTTAGTTTTCAGGGGAGGGGCAAGGGAGAGAGGAAGCGAGGACACAGGGAAGCTTACAGCAAAAGTTTCGCTGTTTATAGCTTTCTTGGGGGAAGAAAACACATGCACAAATTCTTACATTAGGAATATTTTAAGCGTATCTCTTCAATATTATTCATCCAGGACCAAAGTAAGTCCTGATGCGGGAAAGGAGTGAGTTTCACAGCTTTCCAAGCCTCTACTCGACCCAGGAAGTCCAGCTGGAACTTCCTCTCAGTAGTGTCCCAGCAATGGAGGGATGACAAGCCACAGAGCTATCTGCTCTGAGCTGGGAAAAGGGGCTCAGCCCTGAGCCCATGTTGGTGGTAGCCTCCAGATGGGCATTTCCAGTGTCCCCAGTCACAGCTGGGAACCAAAGGATAATGTCTAAATGAATTGAAAGTCATGAACCCTGTGATGGGGTGTAATAGGGAAGTGGATCACGTTACTGCTTTCCCGGGAGGAGAAACTGGTACATTACCCATCCCCTACCCCGAGACCTCAGTTCACCCTAACATGATCTCCTCCCACCTCCTGCATGAGACCAGGTGTCTCCACTCATTATCAGGCTACCTGAGGGTGAGCTGGCTTTTAATCTTAAGTGCCACCTACTGGAAGGGAGGCTGAACTGCAGCACCAAATAAAAGATCTGTCAGAAGGGTGTAGTGCCAGTGCTTACAAGATAAGCTTCTGAGAACTCTGCACTCTTCGCCCCAGAGGAATTAGTGTGTTGGTTTATACATCCAATATATTGCTACAACAAGCAGTATTTGAGAAAGCCACCATACAAAATCCATCCACAACTAAGGAATGCATACAGAGCCTTGTCCCCAGTAAACACCCAGAAACAAAGCCAAATGATAATACAAAAAAAAAAAAAAAAAAAAAACCATAGTCACACCCTCAGGGGAAGAAAGAATAAATTAAAAAGTCCCTTCCAAATGATAGCAAATTAAAAAAGCGTGATGGCTCCTTCAGGTGAGAAGGAATTAGTAGAAGGACTCCAGCAGTACAGAAAAGAAAGAGGCCAGGCACAGTGGCTCATGCCTGTAATCCCAGCACTTTGGGAGGCAGAGGTGGGTGGATCATGAGGTCAAGAGATGGAGACCATCCTGGCCAACATGGTGAAACCCTGTCTCTACTAAAAATACAAAAAAAATCTGGGCGTGGTGATGCGTCTTAGTCCCAGCTACTTGGGAGGCAGAGACAGAAGAGTTACTTGAGACTGGGAGGCAGAGGTTGCAGTGAGCCAAGATCGCGCCACTGCACTCCAGCCTGGCGACAGAGTGAGACTCCGGAAAAAAAAAAAAAAACAAAAAAAAAAGAAAATATTTTGACACCTCAAGAACACACTTGTTCTGTAGCAATGTATCCTAACCAAAATGAAAATTCTGAAAAAAAGCAAGACCCAACCATCTGCTGCCTTCAAAAAACTCAGCTAATGAGTAATGACACCTGCAAGCTCAAATTAGAGAAAGATATATCATACACATGGAAAACAAAAAGAGTAAGGGCTGCTATTCTTGTTTCAGGTAAAACAGACTCTAAAACAAGAACTGTAAAAGAAAAAAAGACAAAGACCATTATATAACGATAGAGCTCAATTCAACAAGAATATTTAACTATCCTAAATATATTCACACCCAACACCAGAGTACCAAGATTTATAAAATAAAAACCAAAAGATATAAGAAAGGAGATAGATGGCTATACAATAATAGTTGGGTGACTTCAGCATCCCACTGGCAACACTAGATAGATTATTGAGGCAGAAAACTAACAAAGATTCTGGATGCTAATTGGATTCTTGAGTAAATGGACCCATTAGGCATCTACAGAATATTGTACCCAACAACTAAAGAATATATATTGTTCTCATCTGCACATGGAACATTCTCCAAAATTGACCATATTTTGGTGACAAAACAGGTCTCAATAAATTTTAAAAAGTCAAAATAATATCTAGTATTTTCTCAGACCACAGTGGAATAAGATTAGAAATAATTTTAATAATACTAAGAGGAACCCTCAAAACCACATAAGTACATGAAAATGAAACAATTTGCTTCTGAATGACTTTTGGGTTAACAAAAAAAAAAAATAAGACAGAAATAAAAAAAATTATTTGAAACAAACAAAAATAGAGAACAATATATCAAAACCTTTGGGACATAAGAGGCAAATTTATAGTGCTAAATATATACATCAAGAATGTAAAAGGCCAGTTGCAGTGGTCCATGCCTATAATCCTAGCACTTTGGGAGACTGAGGTGAGCAGATCACTTGAGCTCAGGAGTTCAAGACCAGCCTGGGCCACATGGCAAAACCCCATCTCTCCAAATAAATCCCCAAGGATTCACTGGGCATGGTGCCATGTACCTGTACTCTCAGCTGCTTGGAAGGCTGAGGTGGGAGAATCACTTGAGCCCAGGAGGTTGAGGTTGCAGTGAGTCATGATCACACCACTGCATTCCAGCCTGGGTGACAGAGTGAGACCCTGTCTCAAAAACAAAAAAAGATCTCAAATGAATAACCTAATTTCACACCTCATGGAACTAGAAAAATAAGGAGCTATTTCTAGCAGAAGAAAAGAAATAACAAAGATCCCAGCATGATTAAATGAAATTGAGACCAAGTAAATTATACAAAAAGTCAACAAAAGGAAAAGTTGGCTTGTTGAAAGGATAATCAAAATTGATAGACCACTAGCTAGATTAACCAAGAAAAGAGAGAAGATTCAAATAAGTCCAGTGTGAAATAATACCACAAAATACAAAACATCATCATAGGCTACTATGAACATCTCTGTGCACAGAAACTAGAAAACCTAGAGGAAATGAATAAATTCCTGGAAACATACAACCTCCCAAGATTGAACCAAGAAGGAATTTAAATCCTGGTTAGACCAATAATCATCTGTAATAGTTAATCAGTAATAAAAAAATCTCCCAACCAAAAAAGCTTCAGACAAGATAGATTCACAGTTAAACTCTACTGAACATAGAAGCGCTAGTACCAATCTTACTGAAAATACTCCGAAAAATAGAGGACAAGGAATACCTCTCTAACTTATTCTACAAAATTGGTGTCATCCTTACACCAAAATCTGACAAGAACACAACAAGAAAAGAAAAATACAGGTTAATATCCCTGATGAAAATAGATGCAAAATTCCTCAAGTTAATTTTGAGTTAATTTTGTGGTAAAGTTAATTTACCACAATCAAGTATGCTTTATTCCTGAGATGCAAAGTTGGCTCAACATATGAAAATCAATAAATGTGATTCACCAGATAAACAGAATTAAAAATAAAAAGCATACGATCATCTCAACAGATGCAGAAAAAGCATTCGATAATATCCAACACTCCTTCATGATAAAAACCATCAACAAATTAGACATTGAAGGAACACACCTAAAAATAATAAGAGCCATCTGTGACAAACCTACTGCCAACATCATATGAATGAGGAAAAGTTGAAAGCATTCCCCCTAATAACTGGAACAATATGAGGATTGTGGTCCAGTGTCACCACTTCTATTCAACATAAGACTAGAAGTCATGGCCAGAGCAATCAGGCAAGAGAAAGAAATAAAAGGCATTCAAATTGGAAAACAGGTAGTAAAATTATCTCTGAATGCTGGTGATATGATTCTATACCTAGAAAACCCTAAAGATTCCTCCAAAAGATTGCTAGTACTGATTAATAACTTCAGTAACATATCATGATATACAATTGATGCACAAAAATCAGTTGCATTTCCACCAACAATGAGCTGAGAACAAAACCAAGATCTCAATCCCATTTACAACAACTATAAAAAATAAAATACCTAGCAGTACATTTAACCAAGGGGATGTAAGATCTCTACAGGGAGAACTTTAAAACACTAATGAAACCAATCATACATGATACAAACAAATGGAAAAACATTCAATGCTCATGGATAGGAAGAATTAATATTATTAAAACAACCACAATGTGCAAAGCAATGTACAGATTCAATGTAATTTTTATCAAATTGCCAACATCAGTTTTTACAGATTGAGAAAAAGAAAAGTATTCTAAATTCATATGGATCCCCAAAATAGCCTGAAAAGCCAAAGGAACTGTAAGCACAAAGAACAAATCTGGAGGCATCACATTGCCTGACTTCAAATTATACTGCAAGGCTATAATAAATAAAACAGCATGGTACTGGTACAAATATAGAAGCATAGACTGATGGAACAGAATAAGAAATCCAGAAATAAAGCCACATACCTACAACAAACTCATCTTTAAGAAATTCCCCTGCCAAAAAAAATACATAAAATATTGGAGAGAGGGCACCAAATTCATTAAATGGTGCTGGGAAAATTGGCTATCCACATGCATGAAAATGGAGCCCTATTTCTCATTCGATACAAAACTTAAGATGGAATGTAGCCTTAAATGTAAGACCTCAAGTTATAAAAATCCTAGAAGAAACCCTTTTCTGGACATCGGCCTAGGCAAATAATTTCTGACTAAGACCTCATATGACTAAAACTTCAAAAGTAAAAGCAACAAAAACAAAAATAGACAACTGCGGCTCAATTAACCTAAAGAGTGTTTGCACAGCAAAATAAACTGTCAATAGAGTAAACAGAAAATCTACAAAATGGTAGAAAATATTTGCAAACTATGCATGCAACTAAGGACTAATATCCAGAATCTATAAGGAACTTAAATCAACATCAAGGCATTTCCCTACAGCCTCTGAAACCTAGATTAAGGCTCCCAAGACTTAACTCTTTCCCTCTGTGCAATCATAGGCCTAACACTGTATGCAAGCCACCAAAGCCTTGGGGCTTGCACTTTCTGAAACAATGGCCTGACCTGTGACTCCTTTTAGCCACAGCTGGAGCTGGAGATGCTGTAATGCAGGGTGCCATGTCCTGAGACTGCACAGAGCAGTGGAGCCCCGGGCCTGGCCCATGAAATAACTTTTCCCCCTAGGCCTCTAGGCCTGCAATGAGAGGAGCTACTAAGAAAGTCTCTGGAATGCCCTGGAGGCATTTTCTCCATTGTCTTGGCTATTAACATTCAGCTCCTCTTTACTTATGCAAATTACTGCACCTGGCTTGAATTTCTTCTGAGAAAATGGGTTTTTCTTTTCTACCACATGACCAGGCTGCAAATTTCCCCAACTTCTATGTTCTGCTTTCCTTTTAAGTATAAGTTTGAATTTCAGGCCATTTATTTGTTTATGCAAATGAGCATTGGCTTTTAGAAGCAGCCAAGCTACATCCTGAATGCTTTGCTGCTTACAAATTTCTTCCCTATATCATCTCACTTAGGTTCAGAGTTCTACAGATCTCTAAAGCAGGTGCAAAATGCTGCCAGTCTCTTTGCTAAAGCATAGCAAGAGTGACGTTTACGCCAGTTCCCAATAAGTTTGTCATCTCCATCTGAGACCTCCTCAGCCTAGACTTCACTGTTCATATCTCTATCACCATTTGGTCATGACCATTCAGCAAGTCTCTAGGAAGTTTAAAATTTTCCCACATCTTCCTGTCTTCTTCTGAGCCCTCCAAACTGTTCCAACCTCTGCCAGTTACCTGGTTCCAAAGTCACTTCCACATTTTCAGATATCTTTACAGCAATGCCCTGCTGTTCAGTACCAATTTTCTGTATTATTCCGCTCTTGCATTACTATAAAGAATGACCTATAAAGAACGAGGCTGGGCAATTTATGAAGAAAAGAGGTTTAACTGACTCACAATTCCACAGACTGTACAGGAAGCACCGTTGTGAAGGCCTGAGAAAACTTACAGTCATGGTGGAAGGACGAAGAGGAAGCAAGCACCTTCTCCACACGCTGGAGCAGGAGGAAGAGAGTGAAGGAGGAAGTGCTACACACTTTGAAACAACCAGATCCGTGAGATCTCACTCACTATCATGAGAACAGCAAGGGGAAATCTGCCCCAATGATCCAATCACCATCCACCAGGTCCCTCCTTCAACACTAGGAATTACAATTTGACATGAGATTTGGTTGGGGATACAGAGCCAAACCATACACCGGTTAACTAAGAATTAATGGGAGTTGAATTTTACTATTTTTTTCTGCAACAATTGATTGACCAAATGATTTCTCTCCTTTATCAATTAATGAGTTGAACTCCATTGATTTACCTTGAACTACATTAATTGTAGCAAGTCAGAAAGTGTTCCCTCTTTTTCTATTCTCTGTTAAGGGTTTGCGTAAGACTGACACTATTTCTTCCTAAAATTTTTGTAAGAACTCACCAAGGAAGCCACCTATGCTTTTGTGGGAATGGTTTTAATTTCAAGTTCAAATTACCTTTGTCGGCAAAGGAATATTTCCAGTTCTGTTTCTTACTGTGCTAGCTGTGGTAAGTTGGTTTTTTTTTTTCCTAGAAAGTTGTCCATTGTTATTCAAATTGACAAATGTATTGACCTAAAGTTAATAGTGTGGTGTTACAAACATCTGTAAGATTTATAATTATGTAACTAACTATTTTCAATTCTGAAAGAGGTTCCTTGTTTTTCTCCTTTTTTTCTTATAGAAGTGTTGTAGATATAGTCTCATAGGATTGAAATGTGGCTTCTATCAGGTAGGACTTTGTTTACACTGAAGTTTGGAAAATTCGTGTCTGATTTTCTCTTCATGTCTGGTAATGACAATATTTCACTCATCTCAAAGATAGAAACTAAAACCTAATGCTCGCAGAGCTCACACTGGCTAATGTGGTGAGAAAGGAAAAAGCAAACATCCTGGTTTTGGAAAGAGGCTCTGAGAATTATTTTAAATTAATGCTTTAGGGAACTGATGTGGTATCACCTTGCTGTGATGGATACACACAGTTAATAAGAAGATGGACAAATAAAGCATACTCCATGCCCAAAGACAATGAGGCTCTGGTATATGCAAGATTCTGTGATCTTTAGACCACAAAGAAGTATCATTCAATAACTGTACCCCTCAAATATAGGATCCTGAAAAAATGTAACATCCTCTTGGGCATGATTGTTCCACCTTCTCCCATTTTTCTATGGATTCATCATGAGTGGGTGATTAAAACTGTTATATCAATTGCAAAGAATTACTTAAGTTTTAACATCACATACAGAGGTTAATTTGAGAGCGGTTAGACTCGGTAGACTTATAACCAGCTTTCAAGCATTAAAGCATAGTATCATAAGTTGTACATGATATAAAGAAAAAAAACAAATAGTTCCTGTTATTACTGAAAACTTTAGTAAAAACAACGCTTGGCTTCAAAAGACAAATGAGATACTTGATGAAACTGAAGCCTGGCAAAGAGAATGAACCTGCCCAGCCAATCTTGAGTAGTAGAGAAAGTGAGAGTGATGTTAGAATTCATTTAAGGAGGACCACAGAATAAAACCTTTTATTGTCTTAAAGAATAAAAGATTACGGGAGCCAAAGTATACATGCATAATTAGA
The DNA here is from genome assembly GCF_008728515.1 of Papio anubis. Classification (NCBI taxonomy): domain Eukaryota; kingdom Metazoa; phylum Chordata; class Mammalia; order Primates; family Cercopithecidae; genus Papio; species Papio anubis. The sequence goes on from NC_044994.1 coordinate 11,793,332, forward strand.
GGTGGGCAGGCACAATCTGAAAAGCAAGTATGAAAGGTAGATATGTAAAGGTTCAGATATACTAAGTGAATATGATTCTTAAGAACCGAAGGGAGAATAATGACAAGCAAAGAAAGAGGAAGAAAATATGGTCACATAAGGAATTAAGTTTCAGTAGAGGGTAATTGGGGAGACAGGTTGGGAAAGGCACAAAACATCTTTTTTAAGTGAAGATGGCTGATTATTATCTAATTCAGAACAAATATATAAACCTGACTTGTTGCTTATATGGAATAGCTAAAAGCCTTGTCTTCTCACATACTCATATAATTTCTATGTGGAAGGCAGTGAGTTAATATCACTGAGTTGGTGAATTATACAAAGGCTATTCAGACATGGATCCTGCTAAAATTTAATGGTTAAAATAGGTTGAACAAAAACTTTATCTGAGTGATACTTTTAAGAACTAGTCTCTCACAAGTATGTCTCTCAAATGTTCCTGACTTATTTTTATAAAAGTGTTTAATTGATTGATTTGTTTGTTTTAAAATTTTCTCATCTGGGTTATATTCCTAATTGGTGACCCTTAACCTTTCTCCTGGCTGAAAGTCCACCATGCCTCACTCATTAGGAGCCTTTTGTTATAGCTTTGCTACAATTCTAATATACTTGTGGAAAAAATGTATGATCATAAATGGTATATGAGATTTACCATATAGCTAAAAATCATTGGTAGGACACAGGAAAAAGGGATTCTTTCCCAGTAGAGGAATCAGAAAAGTCTCTATGAGGCGTAACTTGTGTCTTTAAGATTGAATAGCTTCAGGACAATTAAAGACAGAAAGAAGGTGTTCAGAGCACAGAGAACACTTCAGCCAAGAGAAAGACACACACAAAAGCCCCCAAATGAGAGGAGGCACAGCCAGCCATGAGGGTCTGACAGAGGCCCCTGCGACCAGAATACAAACACAGAATTCAGTCCATAATGAGGCTGCTGCGATAGGCAGGCATCACACCATGCCTGGTCTCACAGAATGGTGGAAAACAGCCTCCATGTGGCTTCAAACCAATGAGAAGACACCCCGGGGTTTTAAGGAAGGCTGGTAGCTTATTCACATTTGTGTTCTAAAAATACTATTTAATGTAAAAATGTCAACGTAATGTAGAAAACAGGAACGGATTGAGAGTGAACTGCTAGTACTAGAAAGAGCAAAGCAAATTACATATGCTATTTAATTATTCAAGATTTATTTGAATATGTACCAAGGCCAAGTCATGTGCTAGGTGTTACCAGAGTTATAAAAGAAGGAACGTATGTACACTTACATGTGTGTGTATGTGTGTGTTTATATTAACATATATGTGGATATACACATATACACATACTTAAATATACTTACACAAAGGAAACAACTTACACAATACTTGAAATAGCTTACATAAAGGAAATCTTTAAAATAATATATATATTTGTGAGTGAATAACAAAAAGAGTAGTATAGATCACAAAGGCTATAAGAATATAGTAAAAGGGAGCATCGGAGTGTGCTAAAATATTTGGCCAATGCTTTATCAAAAAGATGGGATTTAAGAGTGAACATCAACATGTTAGCAAATGTTCCAGTTACCTGTTGTTGCATAACAAGCCACTCCAGAACAATATCAATCATTTCTTGTACTCATGATTCTGCAGTCTGGGCGTGGCTCAATAAAGCTGGTTTATTTTCAGCTGGGGAGGGTCCACTGGGCCTGGAAAATCAGCTTCCATAATAGCTTAATCACATGGCAGGCAAGTGGCTGCTCACTGTCAGCTGGGGACACAGATTGGATAATGGACAATAGTCTTGTTTCTTTCCTCATGGACCTCCATACTTGGTTGCTTCCTCTTCTCCAGAGTATGTTGGCTTCAGAATAGTCAGTTAGTTCTCTCACATGGTGACTCAGTCATTCGAGAGCAGGTATCTGAAATAGTTGGGTCTCTTAAGGTTAACCCAGAAATTTATGTGGCATTATTTTTGTCATATTCTGTTGGTTAAACAGTCACAGAGTCCATTTCTAGTTCAAAAGGAAGAAACAAATCCCCACCTCTCAATGGAAGGAGCGTCAAAGAATTTGCAGCCATCTCTAATCTACCATAAGGAAATGCATACAGATAAGGTGGATGTAGAAACTATTCAACGTCAGGGCACAGGAGGTGATTTCCACAATCAGTAATAATAATAATAACTGAGATTCAAGGAGTAATTATTATTATTATTTTTTTTTTTTTTTTTTTTTTTTTTTTGAGACGGAGTCTCGCGCTGTGTCACCCAGGAAGGAGTAATTATATGCTTTGTAGGAATTATACAATTTATTCATTAACACCATCTTATGAGGTAAGAATTATCATACTCATGTCACAGATGGAGAAACTACAGCTTAGACAGAAGAAGGAACTTGTCTAGCATCACAGACCTGGTAAGGAGCAGAGCCTGTGTTTGAAATGAGTCTGACTTAGAGTTTTAATGATTTAGTCACTATGACATGCTACTGATTGGTTAAAACAGAACAAAAATTTGAAACCTTTTATGAGATAGGCAAATATTTTCACCTGTCAACTACATACTTATATTGAAATCACCGCGTGTGTCAGCATTTGGGGAAGTAATAAGATTCTCTTATCAATGTACAATTGCCTCTGACAATTTCATTTTTGGATATTAAGAAGCTTATTGATTTCAATATACGAGTTCATGGAATTGTAAATAGATGTTTATAACCAGCATTGCCATATCAATAATTCTAAGTTCATAGTTTAACTTCATATTTGAATAAAAACAATGAGTTCTTAAGCTTAACTAAATTAGATTTAATGTTAGTATTCATGTGACTCAAACTCTTTTGAATAAAATTACACATGACACAGATGAAAAGATTATCTTTTAACTCTTTATCATTGATTATTTCAACACAAATGTGGTAACTTCAGGATAGTTCTCCAGGTAGGCTCAGACTGGCCCAGCTCTCCCCAGTTTCTCACTTGTAGTTCTCAAGAATAACTGTAGAATACTCGAAAAATCCCACATCCTGAGATAAGGCGAAACTGGCTAGAAGAGCTCACTCTGTTCTAGTACCTCTCCCGGCGCCGTGTCCTAGATACAGGATTTCCTTCAGTGCTTTAGTCCAGAGCGTCGTATCGCCCATGATATAAAACCCGGGCAGGTTTATTTTCCGGGTCCTTCAGTTACAGTGCGAGTGCCGCATGCGCAGAGGAGACTCCATCTGCCATGGGCCGGTTTCCTGAGACTTGGACCGGCTGGCAATGAATCCTAGGCTCCTGTGTCCCTTGTTACCTATCTGTAAGGAAACCGCTTCGTGCAGCTTGTAATGTGTGTAGGCGTCTGTCTTACCAAACTCAAGACAACTTGGTAACCAGCACACAATACTGGTTTATAGTAACCACTAACTTCCTCAGAAGCAGCAAACTTTTAGAGTTTTTCAATTTAATTATGGTAAGTAAACATGTAAAAACAAAGTGTAATAATGAAAATATGACTAAAATATAATACATCTATAGTGTTTGAATTGTATATTCTTAACATAAAAACATTATTTGTTAGCTAAATGTGACGTGGGAGCTAAAAATGTTTCTAATAGCTATCAACTCACTTTTTTTGTTGTCTTTATCATTATGGCTTATCTGAGGGACCCTAAGAAATTTAATCCAAAATAGATGTGTCTAATTTTAGACTGAGATTTGTATTCTATTATATTTATTAATACTAAAGCACCTTCTGATTCACTTCAGAGGATAGTAACATTTAGATGGGAAATTCATACAGCATGATTCTTAACCTCACTCTGTATTTTATCTGCTTGATGATATTAATATTTTGTAATAAAATGGCATTTCTAACACGAAGATAAATCATATTTCCAGCTAATCCTCTGAATACTCGTTGGAGCTAGCTTTCTGATAAATATAGGCTTTTAATTTCTAAAAGAAAAGAACAGAGAACTTAAGCCATTGAACAAAGATGGTGACTAATACCTGTTCTGTTCTTAGGGCATCAGATAAACTATTCCAAAGGTAAGGAAATGAACAGGAACCTACCTCTAAGTCTTTATGAAGGATTATTAGTGATGATGTCTTTACAGACATGAGTATACACACAGTGCTGTTGCAGCTTAATATATCATTGGCCTCAATGGAGCCTTTAGTATCTGACACACTAAGTTCAATAGGAGAGGAAGGTAATTTAGAAAGCAGTAGAAATCTCTATATTGTTGCTGTGTATTCTCCCTTTCACCCCCCAAAATCACACAGACTATGAAGTCATCTGTGGCTACCTAGATTCTGCCAAATTCTTCTTTAACTCATTTATTGCTAAAGAGGAGCTAATCTAATTGCAACTCAGATGACTTGGAAAGAGAAGCAAGAGTCATTCTGCAACTAGGAGATGGTAAATAAGAAGATCACAAAGGAGAAATTAAATGATGAGAAAATAAATGTATACTCATGCAAAACAATGCATAAGAACAATGAATTAGCCAGTCTTTTATGGTATACTAGATGGTACACAGGCTTTGAATTTAATGCTGTTTATTTTTGTAAAAATCATATGATGTCCTAGACTAGGCATGCAGGAGAGGAGCTTTAGCTTCAGTGAGACAAAACAAGTGAAGGAGTTTCTTTCCCAGGAGATGTTTGTGTTGTTGTTGTTTGCTTAAGTCTGTGTTTATCTCAGAGGCTCCAGCGGGAGAGAGGAGAGCAAGCATGAAAGGGAGAATGATACGTGAGGAAGTCCTTACATTTGAGGAAGATGAGGTGGCCCAAGAGACCTGAGCAAAGAGCAGGCTAGTCACCTTGAATCAAAAACCTCTATTCCAGTCAGGCATGGTGGCTCACGCCTGGAATCCCAGCACTGTGGGAGGCTGAGGCGGGAGGATCGCTTGAGCCCAGGAGGTGAAGGCTGCAGTTAGCCGTGAGTGTGTACTGCACTCCAGAGCTTAGGCAACAGGGAACAGGGTGAGACCTTGACTAAAAAAATAAAGTAATAAAAAGCAAGCACTCTACTCCTACAAAAACCAAAACATAATAGAAACAAGCTTTTCCTATTTTTTTCTTCCTTCTTTTTTCCCCCCATATATTAGACTTAAATTTCAAACTCTCTCTACTTTCCTTGATCCCCACAGAGCTTAACACAGCCCTACAGCCCCGCAGGTGGAAGACTTGTAATGTACACTGAGAGATGAGCACAGTTTTTTGTTTCATGGAAAGTTATCATGTAGGTTTCAATTAAAAAATAATAAGCCTATGTCCCTCATAATCTCATTCAATTATGTTTTACGGTTTCCTTTTATGGAGAAGACATCTTCCGTGGCACCTCTTGGTGTTATGAATTAACGTAATTCACTCTCTGTTAAATATGGTAATTTCTTTTCAAGTTGAAAATATATCTCTAATGGTGTAGAATTTAGTCTCTCAAAGCCTTTGAAATACCAAAGAAGGGGAAACTGACCCTCTGCCCTGCTGTTGAGGAAAATGCACATTATTTGATCAGCCAGAGGAGAGAGCAGCATTTGTTTAGTGACTTGTGAACATCTCTATTATCTGCTTTATTTAAGGTGGAAAAACCACAGTAGTAGCTTACTTTGGAGCTCTTTATAACTAGAGTTGGCCTACCCTAAAGCACTAAAGTTCCTCTGAATTCGGTGTCCTTATATGTCAAATGGAATAGACTGCAGGGTTGTTTGTAAATATAATAATGTATCTGGAGGACAGAGGACCATGTAACACGGTGAGCATTTGATAGATTTTTGTGGTTGGCATTATTTCTCTCGTATTAGTTAACTACAGTGTCATCACGGAAATGAAAGAAAGATAATCTTCTTATTTGTAGCTGTTTATTCTACTCAAAGATTTTGTATGCATTTGTCTGTGCATGACAGGTCCTTCCACCCTACTCTACCACCCGCCTGCACCCCATACATGTCTCTTGTTAAAAATTATTATTCAGAGCAAAGTGGAACACACTCATTTATCAAGAACCACAGTTCACACTCCAAAGTAAATAGAAGAGTAAAGTCTGTAGGGAGAAAGGGAAGAAATGAGGGTTTCAACCCATCTCCTCTGAGAAATAAAATTTCTATTACAAAAACATATTTACTACACCATGTTGTCGGGAAGATCTAGCTATATTATTTTTCCCATGACATATGCATCAAATCTTTGTGAAACAAACATTTTTATATAAAGTAAATGTATCAGTAAAGTACACTAAGTATATTGCTATTGGTATTAGTCAAGATCCTTGACCCATTCTTTAGCTACTGAAGAAATGTTTTCAAGATAATATTCAACTACTTTCAAGATGTCTGACAAAATCTATTGAATTAAATTCTCCCAGTTATATTCATTGAGGTCCTTATCTTATCCTTACTGCTTTATTATAATTGTATGGCTATAAATCTGACTACAAGTATAGTTTCAGAAAGACTATTTCATTTTGGGAAAAGCAAATGATAAAATTTATATAATTTTATTTTTAAGTGCTTCTGCTTATAAGATTTACAATATATTAGCTTTCCATGAGTTTGCAGAAAATACTTTTAATTATGTATCTAGTTCCCTGAGAAAGTTAATTGTGATTTTTCATTCATTTTTGGTAGGTTATATGATTTTTATTTCTCCATGAAATGGACTGGGATCCTCCCAATCAGATGTCCATGATGTATTACTGACTGAAGCAGCTTAGACTGGTAAGTTCACAAGCTGGTTCTCTTTAATACCCTACTGTGCATGCCATATGGGCATGCTGTTTACCGTGCACTCCAGTTTTTCAAATATTCCCTCGCCTATTTTTTTAAAAGATACGCTGCTATTTTAGTAAGCTCTTCATTAAGTTCAGATTACTGTTTTTGTGTTTTATTTTCCCTGTTATAAGATACAGAGTAGAAAAATAAAAAGTCTAAATCAATATCCTAGACATTTTCAAGCAGTGTCACTAATTTCATTGATTTATGTTTAGGGACCCATTTATTTCCTTCCATGGAACTACATCTCTAAAAATACTTCGATAGCATCCACAGAAGTTACCTTCCTACCTTCTTGTTCTAACACAATTAGAAATAACAAATTGTGTTTTCTATTCTCTATGTCTAATGCAAACTACTTTTTGCTTATAGACTAATGGTCACAGTGTTCAGCTCTTGAGTCAAAAGATAATACTACACGTTCTCCCACTCTCATTTGTCATAGTGGCCAGTCTATGTTTCTCACAAGAAGGTTGAAGATAGTCTCACAATGCCCCAGCCAAGTTCCATTTCCAAAGCAGTGAATCGTTACTATTCCTTTCACTATTACCTTGAAATATATAATAAATAGAATATAATAGAATAATATAATACTTCTGAAGCCATGACCCATATGATACAGTCTGAAATCAGTATCAAATTTAAAGAATTGTAGCTCCCCAGATGCAATTCTACCCTTTATTTACATTTCACCAAGCAGATGTTTCATAGCAACACATATTAAAAACGGTCTAACTTTTTGATTACCTAATATCCCCACAGTCTGTGGAAGCATCCCATTCTGTTTACAACACTATTCTGCCTCACCATTGTGCACTCTTGGGCTGTACCTTCTTGCCTAATAACACCCCAAAACATCAAACCCCCTCTTCACCTGCATACCTGCCTCATGTAGATATTCTAGTTCATCTTCAACTCTTATCATTTATTTCATGAAAATAAAACTGTTCTCTCTACTCTTTGCATCATCAAAAAATAGGTAAAGTAGTGACATCAGCAAGATGGCACAAGATAGCATAATAGGACTTGTCAGCACTCCTCTCAATGCAGAAACATCAATTTGAACAACTATGCATGTACAACAATACCTTCACAGTGCTATGAAACCAAGTAAGAGATTACAGCACCTGAGTATAACACAGGAATAAGGAAAGACACGCTGAAGAGGGTAGGAAGGACAGTTGCACATTACACACGTCAGCCTTCTCCAACCTACCTAGCATAGTACAGAGAGAAATACCTACTTTGCAGGAAAGAGGAGGGAAGTGAGCACCCAGTTTTGCTCAGACCATAACACTAGGCTCCCCGGTGAAACCCGAGCCAGTCAGGCCCTCATGGCCCAGGTTCCTGGTTAGCACTTGTAGACTGAGTGGCCAGGCCCCTACAGTGCCAGGCCAGGACCTGGACAGCTATTTCTCAAAAGATGACTTAGGGAACATGACACACCGGGGCCTGGTGAGGAGTGGGGGGCAAGGGGAGGGATAACATTAGGACGAATACCTAATGCATGCAGAGCTTAAAACCTAGGTGACGGGTTAATGGGTGCAGCAAACCACCATGGCACGTGTATACCTATGTAACAAACTGCATGTTCTGCACATGTATTCCAGAACTTAAAGTATAATTTAAAAAAAAGAAGACTTGGAAATGGCCAACAGGTATATAACAAAGTGCTCAGCATCACTAATCATCAGGGAAATGCAAATTAAAACCACAATGAGATGTCACCTCACACATGTTGGAATGGCTATTATCACGTTATCAAAAAGACAAAAGATAACAAGTGCTGATGAGGATGTGAAGAAAAGGGACCCCTTGTACACTGTTGGTGGAGATGTAAATTAGAATAGCCATTGTGAAAAACAACACAGAGATTCCTCAAAAGATTAAAAATAGAACCACCACATGATCTCACAATACCACCACTTGGTGTCTATTCAAAAGAAAAGAAGTCAGTATATCAAAGGGATACTTGTGCCCTGATGTTTATTGCAGCACTATTCACAATAGCCAAAATACTGAATCCACTTAAGTGTCCATCAATGAATGAACAGATAAAGAAAATTTGTTATATACACACAATGGAATACTATTCAGTCTTACAACCCAGCCTCCCTTTCCTTCCCAGTTAATACACCGTCTGTCATTTACACGACCTCATTCTTAGCCAATTGTCAGCACATCCCAATTTATCTGTCTGCTGATAAGATTTAAGATGTTCCCGGCAGGGCACGGTGGCTCAGGCCTGTAATCCCAGCACTTTGGGAGTCCGAGGTGGGCGGATCACGAGATCAGGAGATGGAGACCATCCTGGCTAACACGGTGAAATCCCGTCTCTACTAAAAACACAAAAAACTTAGCCAGGTGTGATGGCAGGCGTCTGTAGTCCCAGCTACTCCGGAGGCTGAGGCAGGAGAATGGCGTGAACCCGGGAGGCGGAGCTTGCAGTGAGCCGAGATCGCGCCACTGCGCTCCAGCCTGGGCCACAGAGCAAGACTCCGTCTCCCCCCGCTAAAAAAAAAAAAAAAAGAAATTTAAAATGTTACCATCCCAACGTAATATGAAACTCTTAAAGTTCCTTGAGACCCCTTCAGGACCCAAAGATGTTCATTTTTGATGGTGAGATATTAAAAATCATAGGTATGAAGGGAATATGGAATTTCAAAGCTGGTCTGTTTCACGACCCTCTTTTGATGCATTCGAAAATTAAGATCTAGAGAGAGGAAGAGGCTTGATCAGAATCACACAGTAAGTCAGTGACTGACCAAGGCCATTACGCATGTCAAATCCAAGGGCTCCTTGCCCATTCAGATCATAGCTTATAGATGCCCATGTAGTCAACTGACTACCTTGAAAGTTAACCTTCAGCCTATAGGTCTTTGTGATGCTTGGCAAACATACTCGCTTGCCCTCTAAGCAGAGGGGATAGGAAGCAGCTGTAGGTTTTGTTAATATTGTGAGGGATCCCAAAGGTTATATGAACCAATTCCATAATGTAACAACTTACTGAGAGGAAGTGGTAGGAGAAAGCAAGTGAGGAAGGTTAAAGATACTTGTTCCTAAATTCGTATTTAAAACCAGTGAGTTTCAAATCTGGGCTATGACTCAGAAACATCTGTAACTGTGTTGGCAAACTAGGGTAACTAGGGGAATTACTTTAAGGTGGGTTATAAACATAAAAGCAAAAACTATAAAGTCTCTAGAAGAAAACATAGGACAAAATTTTTGCCATCTGGGGTTGGAAAAGATTTCTTGATAGGATGCAGAAAGAGATAGCCCTACAAAAAAAGAGAAAACTTATCAAAAGACACTATTAGGAAAGTCAACTGGCAAGCTACAGAATGGAACATATTTGCAAAACATACATTTGACAAAGGACATATCCAAGATGTAGAGTAAACTCATAAAACTCAAAAATATAAAGAACAGTCTAACTGAAACATGAACAAAAGAACTGAGGAGACCTCACAAAAGAAGGTTGCCCAATAAGCACAAGACCAGGTGCTCAACATCATTAAATATCAGGAAAATGCAACCAAATTCTCTTATATAATTAGTGGGAGTGTAAGTAAAACAGCACAACCATTTTGGACAAAGGCTTGTCAGTTTCTTGTTTAACAGCAAACAAATAAATTTAAAAACTACCCTATAATCCAGCAGTTCCACTCCTAGGCATTTATCCAAGAGAAATGAAAACACATGTCCTCAAAAAGACTTGCATAGAAACATTTGGGTTTTTGTTAGTTTTTTATTAGTTGAAAAATAAATTTAAGGAATAGAAGTCTCTCAATTTATTCTATTGACATTTTATCCCATAAATCTAATTTTTAAAAACTTAACTGTCAGTGAATATTTTCTCACAAGAACTAGCAGATAAAATATGAATTAATGAGTAGCAAATTAATGTTAATATTAATCTAGAAGTAGTTGATCATACTAAGATGCTTATTCTTTTTCTGGACATACATTTTTATTAATATAATTCAATGTAAAATACATATAACACAAATATAATTATGCCATCAAATTTGTTTTGGTACATTTGCCAACATTAAATATGTCAATAATGAAAATGGACTTGCAGAAATTTAATTCCACAGTTTATCCCTGAGTTTCAGCTCTTGTGTAGGATCAGATTTTTACTGGATTATTTTAATTATATGTACCTAAAATGGAACATGGGACTTAACAGAATACACAGGAAGAGGTTATCAAAAATCAGAGACGAGACCCCAAACTGAACTCAAGGACTCCTGGTTGCACTGGGGCTCAATAGATGGCTCTAGGAGCCACTCCAGATCATCAAATTAAGGATGGAACCAGCCCAATGAGACACAACCGGCATTAATAATGAGCTCAGGGTGGAAGCCTGTTGATGACCAGCAAGGCAGGCGGAATTAGAAAAGATCAGGTGCTGCCATAGATCACTTCCCAAAGAGAACAACAGATAATGCGGAAGACCTGATGCAACACCAAAGGCTACACAGGAGCCATTTAAAATTAAGTAGATGAGTTGCTTTGGCTTCAGTTTATTGGTCAACAAGTTGGAAGAATTATATTAATATTTTCTGTGCCAATAACATATGGTTGTCATAAAGATGAAATAACCCAATGAATTTGAAATTTTTAATATTTTCATGAAATTTATAATAATAGGAAGAATAAGAATAAATGGGACTACCTAACAAAGAAGAGTAATTAAGCTGGAAAGTAAGGAAGGGATTCTGTGTAATGCGATGAATTATTCTTTATGCATTGAATATCTATGATTGTGTACCTATCTCAAGGTTATTTTGGGAATCACTGTCTCTTAGGGTGTATTCCCATGAGCAAGGGTATTTAGAAGTAGGAATATATTTTATCTTCCCATACAATCTATAGCCCTTGAAAAAATATGTTAAAGGATTTTGTTTCGTTCTAATGAAGAGCAGACTAATGACTCTGAAGTAGGTTTGTGGCATGATGAAAGAGGGAATACAAATCTTTAAGATGAGCAAGTAAAAAACACAAGAGTAAATAATGACTGGTTTTGTGTAGGAAGAAAAAAGAGACATTAATAATTTACTTCATTTTGGTTGTTTTAATAAGAAAAATATCAAAACATCAGATCAAAGCAGTAGTTTCAAATCTAGCTTCACTTCATGCACTGATAATAATTTATAGGCCAGAGGAAGAGTTATGAACTGCATGGATTATTTAAAAGGCACAATATTTTCTCTTTGCTTTCCTGTTCAAAAACAAGTACAGTTTTCAAAGAGAAGAGAGAAGAGTTGTAGCAAATGCTATAACAAGACAAATTGTAAAACAAAAACGAAACAGATTCTACTCAGTTATTAAATAAAATTTAAACCAACCAAAAAAAAAAATCCTTAAAGTGACCTAACTCCCCACCCCTGACCACTGGTTTTATAAAATTATATAGCCTACATTTATTTGACAGTTCATCAAATGAGTAAAAATATGCCTTTTGTAAGTGCCATTCATTTTAGCAGAAGAAAATTCTAAAACAGTACATAATGGCATTTCACTGAATGAATTAAGTAGGATTATAAAGTCTTTACACTTTAGGAAAAGCCCTTAAACACATGGGATTCCCTCAGTTAACAGGAAAAGTAATCTCAGGGTCTATGCATGAAATCGCCTTACTAATCTCAGCTGGCCCTTTCTCATTGTTCCTAGACCAAAAATATTTAGATGTGCCTTCTTTTACAATCAAGTTTTGGCTCTGCTTCTGCTGAGTTATTTGCTCCCAGCTTAGCTGCTGCTGTTCTCTTGCCACAGTAATAAGGCTTGTAAAATTTGTAAAAAAAAAAACAAAAAAAACAAAAAAACAGGACCACAATTTATAAGATTTAGTTGATAATTTCTATCTACTAGTAAGGCTGTATGTTGTAGCAGAAAGAGTGAATTTAAATTATGGTTAGACTATTTATTATCTGCATGCACTTGGGAATTTACTTAAATTCTCTGAACTTTATTTCCGCATCTGTAAAGTTACCTGAGAGTTGCTGTGAGAATTAGAAAGAGTATATTCAAATTGTCTTATGCAATGCCTAGCACATTTTAGGTATAAAATAAATGGTTTTATTATATTTTATTGTATTTCTACAATTAAGTTAAAAAATCATAATTTGGAACTATTAAGTCTAATTAAAATTATGAAATCTTCAAACTTTCTAATAGAGCACCCTAATATATTTTCACATTCATTATCACTATTGTTTCTCACAAAACAACCTACAAGGCAGACAAGATGGATGTTATTTAATTAACTTATTTATGTTTAGAATTGTTATTAAAAATTTCAACTTTTATTTTAAATTTAGAGGGAACATTTGTTACATGGGTATATTTCATGCTATGGAGGTTTGGGATATCAATGATACCATCACACACAGAATGAGCATAGTACCCAGCAGTTGGTGTTTCCACCCTTGCTTCCCTTCCTCCCTTCCCCGTCTAGTAGTCCCCAGTGTCTACTGTCACCATCTTTACATCCATAAGTACCCAAAGTTTAGCTCCCACTTTTAAGTGTGAACATGCAGTATTTGGTTTTCTGTTCCTGAGTTATTTTGCTTAAAATAATGGCCTCCAGCTGCATTCATGTTGCTGCAAAGTACATGATTTAATTCTTTTTAACGGCTGCAAAGTATTCCATGGTGTATCTGTACCATATTTTATTTATCCAATTCATTGTTGATGGACACCTAGGTTGATTCCATGTCTTTGCTATTGTGAATAGTGATGTGATGAATACATATGCGCATGTCATTTTGGTAAAATTATTTATTTTCTTTTGGCTATAACCTCGTAATGGGATTGCTGGGTTGAATTATAGTTCTATTTTAACTTCTTTGAGAAATCTCCAAACTGCTTTCCATAGTGGCCAAACTAATTTACATTCCCATCCCTTTTCTCTGCAGCCTCACCAGCATTTGTCCTTTTTTTGATTTTTTAATAATTGCCATTCTGGCTGGTGTGAGATGGTACCACATTGTGGTTTTGATTTGCATTTCTCTGATGACTAATGATGTTGAGCATTTTTTCATGTTTGTTGGTTGCATGTGTGTCTTCTTTTGTGAAGTGTCTGTTCGTGTCCTTTGCCTACTTTTTATTGAGTTGTTTGTTGTTTACTTATTTAATTGTTTAAGTATTTATAAATTCTTCATATTAGACCTATTTGACTCCGTTTTGGTTCCATATGAATGCTAGAATAGTTTTTTCTAATTCTGTGAAAAATGATGTTGGTAGTTTTATAGGAACACCATTGAATCTGTAGATTGCTTTGGGTAGTATGTCCATTTTAATATTGATTCTTCCAATCCATAAGCATGGAATGTTTTTCCTTTTGTTTGTGTCATTTATGATTTCTTGTGTTGCTCTTATAAATGGGAATACATTCTTGATTTCGCTCTCAGCTTGAACATTATTGGTGTATAAAAATGCTGTGGATTTTTATACCTTGACTTTGTATCCTGAAACTTTACTGAAGTCATTTATCAGTTCCAGGAATGTTTTGGAATATTTATTCCAAATATTCCAAATATGATAAATATTGACCAGTGTTGGTGGTAAGAATTAATACAAATCTGAATATATTGTGACGAAACCCCCCCAAATTATTGAGATAATGTGAGATAAGGTAGTATGATAGAGAAGAATAAAAACTCCAAAAGTTTTATTGATATGATAAATATTTGGAATATTTATCATCATATCATTAGTGAAGACAGATAACACTCTCTCTCTTTTCCTATTTGGATGCCTTGTATTTCTTTCTCTTGCCTGATTGCTCTGCATGGATTTCCAGTATTATGTTGAATAGGAGTGGTGAGAGTGAGCATCCTTGCCTTGTTCTAGTTCTCAAGAGGAATGTTCCCAGCCTTTGCCTGTTCAGTGTGATGTTGTTATTTCATTTTAAGAATACGGAAATGAGGATTCAATGAGTTGTTCAAATAGCTGGTATATAGTGGGTCAAGGAAGTAAATCTATATGTATGACATTGAGCTTACTATATTCTGTTGCTGGGAGTAGGAGAAAGCTAAGAGTTTTATGGTCTTCTCCCCTAAAATTGTCCTCATGTTAGTTGATGGCAACTCTGTCCTTTCATGTAGCCAAGGTCAAACTTTTGGAGCTTTTATTCTTCTCTATCATACTACCTTATCTCACATTATCTCAATCAATAATTTTTTGGGGGGGTTCTTAACAATATATTCAGATTTGTACTAATTCTTACCATCAACACTGGTCATCTTTCTCCTGAATAACTCTCACATTTCTACTACCCTATACCCCCAACCATAGTCAATTATCAACACAGCAGCTAGAATGACTTCTTAACAATATAAGTAAGATGATGTAACTCTTCTCTCAAAATCCTCCGATGACTTTCCGTTTGCCTCAGAGTAAACAACAAAGTCTTTATAACAGTCCACAAGACTACATGTCCTGACTCCAGATAATTATTTGCTTTCCCTCTCATGTTCTCCACTGCAGTCCCACACCAATTGAACTTACCCTGAGAGCTCACATGAGGCGCTCCTGGGATAAACTTTCCCCAAACAGTATCATGGTCAATTTCCTTACCTTCTTCAAGTCTTTGCTAAAATGTCACCCCTCAGTGAGGCTTATCCCCAACCTCCCAATTTAACATTAGAAATTATCTCCCAGTGCTTCAGATCCTCTTACCCTGATCTATTAATCTTTCTTTCATTGTATCTTTTTTCTTTCTAATAATCTGTATAATTTGTTTATTAATTGAGTCCATTACATTCTTGCTCCGCCTGCCATCTCACCTTAGAACAAAACCTTGAACACTTTCCTCCCTAAACACACCACATGTATACATACACATGCACATACACATACATATGCACATACACATGCACATATACATACAAGTACACATGCACACACACACATACACATGCATATACACATACACATACGCATACACATATACACATACACACTCCCTCACACATGCACATCCACATCCACATGTTTGATTGCTTTTAACAGATCTACTCTTCCTGGCCAGTACACCATAGCTCAGTGTTTCTCAAAATATTGTCCATGTATCATTAGAATGGAATTTACAAAGGATTGTTGATTAATAGCATAAATCCCGAGCTCTCTCCTAGAAATGCAAAATTAGAATTTCTGGGGCTGGGTCATATTAGTAGGATCCCTTTGCAGACTAGAATTGGAAAAAATTGGCTAGTCTTTTCTTTTTTCCCCTTTTTCTTTCCTCCATTTCAGCTGTAGTTTTTCTTGGGAAAAAAAAAAAAAATCTGTGAAAACAAACATCCCCCAAAGGGCCAGTAATTGAAACAGGGGAATGTGTTCTCACCTTCTGTAGGCCACTCTGGAAAAGGAAAAGCACTGATATGAGTCAGTGTCAAGATGTTAAAGTTGAAATATTTTATTTCATGACAGAGGTTAAAAATGCAGCCACCATGTCACATGGCCTTTTAATTTGTTTGCATTTCTCTTGTTTTCTGTCCTACTTGTTTGGAGTAATTCTGTCTTATGGAACAGATAGAGTTATCTGACCTCCTCTGTCCCTCTCTATTGTCATGATCACCTAGGAAAACCTACAAGGGGATTTTTAGGCTAGCTCTGCTCTAGACATTGGGAAGAAGCCTTCTCTTTTCTTGGCATTGATGCTCCTCACTTCATCTCACTACTATCCTGGTGAGACATGATAATATAATTAGGAGCTTGGCCTGGATGAAAGTAACTAAAGATTAACTTAGTTTTAGACCAGAAGCGTATTTGTGGTCTGACTTACCTTACCAGTTCTGGTGGTGCCATATAGGAAAAGCAGTCTTTAGCTCACACCAATGGAAGAGCTTTAGAGAGTCCAAGAATTCCCTAAAATTATTTGCAAAATGCATTTTTGGTATTCAGTATTTTTATGGAAATAAAGTACTAAACTTTCCTTAAATTCTAAAAAGTTTCTGAGCACCAAAAGAGATTAAAAGCCTCTTCCCTTAGGATTCAAGATTTCATTAGAATTAATGTCCTCATAGAAAATTCTCTTCATATAAACAAATAAGTAACTTATCTGTTTACATTTGCCTTGCAATAGTGTGGTATCAAATATAGTTAATTCTAATTCTGTTCATTGTTAACCTCCATCACTACTCTAAGAAAACATGCATGCTTTTAAACATTTTTTAGGAGGAGGGTCTCTCTATGTTATCCGAACTGGCTTAGAATTCCTGGGCTCAAGGGCTTCTCCTGCTTCAGCTTCCAAAGTATCTGGGACTATGGACTTGAGCCACAATGTCCTGCAATGCATACACTTTAACTTCTCCTTTCTGTGACTTACTCGTAAGGTATGAACCACCAGAGAATCCCAATGTCTTTGAACAGGGATTGAGCTATGCCCATATTGAACAATGCTTTGGTTTGGATCCCAGAATCTATTATCAAACCTTCAAACAGCATCTATCCTAGAAATGGTCTTTTATACTTAATTCAGTAATGAGAAAATATGAGACATAATTTTTCAAAATCGAATTCTAACTTAAATATATACAACAACAATTCTTAAAGGAAATTTGAGTATTTTACTTCCTATTCGTTTATTGTTAGCACATAAGATTTAAAGTATTCTGGGTTTTATATTAGAATTAAAATATTTTCATTTGAACAGGAATTTGCAATTGACTTTATTTTCCTCTTGTTTTAATTTAAAGCCAAATGCATTTTTATCATATTTGAACATTTAGAATAAATCCAATAGCAAATTATCATTTTTCTTTTTTGTTTCATTTATTGGGAAATGTTTTTTAAGCTCCTATATTGTTCAAGATATGGTGTGGGTTATTTAGAAACATTAAAAAATGTAAAGATGTATATAATCTCAGTCTTGCACTCCAGAGGCTTATAATCTTAAAAGATATATGAGGTGCACACACCTATAGCTACAGAGCAAAGCACTAAAGGGTGTACATATGTTATAGACAATAAATCATACGGGAGTTCAGCTGAGACAGTACTCTGTGTTGGGGTGTGTTAAAGAAATGTACCACCAGTTATTTACGTGAAAGACAAATGTTAGCCTATTATAATCAAGAATTCAATATTCAATTTATCATTCAGTATTGATCAGAATCATTTTAAAAATATGGGTAAATTCAATAATATACTTTCAGAATGCATTATGTATACCATAGCAAATAGATGCTAAAGGTTTTTGGTAATGATTCAGTCAATTAATCCACTCATAGAGCTGAAACACTTTTCAGCCCTCTGCACAACTAAGGAATGAATGCTGAGAAATGAAAGAGGGACAAAGGCCAATAATTTGACGTAGAATGGCTCAAATGGTTCAGTGTCCACTCAGATATAGTGCCAGGAAAAAAGAAGAAAGTTTCAAAGTGAGTTTTAAGTTTAATGCAAAGGCAGATACTTACAACTTGTATTTTTTAGTCAGTACCTGCCATGATGACAAAAATTCCAGAGTCCTTTGAGTCCCTCCAAAATGTTAATCATGAACTTTAGGCATGAGATAGTGGACTGAATAGCTTCTTCATTTATTAGCCTCAAACTATTGAATATTAGATAATTCATCTCTCTCTCTAACTCTATCTCTGTGTGTGTATGCATACATATATAATACATATTTTTATATAGTGTGTATATATTACATATATATGTTCTCAATTTCTTCAAAAAAGTAAAACATATAACTTGATGTTTACCATTTAATAGTCACAGTTTACCTTGAGGTTCCAAAAGGACTATCCTTATTAAGCATATTCTACCTGAAAGACAGTGTTAATATTATTTTACTCAATATGAAATTCAGGTACTCGAATTTCCTCCGTGTATTTATCTGATACAACATTATCTATTAACTTTTTGAGATTAGGAACCATGATAAAATATTGCATATTTCCAAGAACAACTGATTACTTTGTTTTTCACTGACGAACACTTTTAGAGAGCAAGATTTTCTGATGTATCCTTCCTTTAGCATGACTGAATTTTACACTGATTCACAGATAAAGAATACGACACTTTTTTTTGCTGAGAATTGTTTAAGCCCTCAAATCTGAAAGGAATATCAAATATCACACGTTCAACCTCAGACTGTGATAGTCATGAGCATTGTGAGTCAGGAGCTCTGGGAAATCCATTATTATGCAAATTACTCAGTTTTCTTCAATTCCATAAAGGTTAATCTCTTGGTTCAGAAATTTAAATTCCGCAAGAAGTCTACTGATGGATATTGAATAAAAGTATATCTTATTTTTGTGATAAGTTATTGTAGTTTTTTAGATCTCTTATTTGGGGGGAATAGAACAAACTTCTTTTATTTGGAAAGTATGCAACCACATAATAAAATTTTAATCAGCTATAACATAAAAATGGCAAAACATTAAATTCTAAATAAAGTATTCACTTATTCCAGCATAAAAATGTCTTCAGCCCCCCAAAATTCTAGGGATCAGTAATTCTGTATAGCAAAATTCTTGAGAACAATCTGTAATCAGTAAAATGTACATTTTAATATTTAAAAAATTTACAAATCTTAAAGCAATCAATTAAATAAGATAACAGTACTTCCAAACATATTTTTTGAACATAGTCATTTTTCTGTCTATATGCTCAGTATCTAAACACTTAGCTATTGTTTCATGACAAGTAAGAAAAGATAACACAAGTCAGTAGAAAACAAATATTCTGATAATAATGTACTTAGTGGTGCTTGACGCATTTTAGCCAGCTCTTAAATGCTCTTTCCGAGCATTAAATCAATACAAGAGAGTCAGTCATCAGGCAACCATAATGGTGTTCCTTTAAATTTCCAGCATTCTGTTGGTAAAGAATAATCAACCATTATGCTATTATAACTCTATCTATACTATATGGTGTTTGCTAAACATTTTAAGGGAAGTTTCCAAAGACTCACTGCTGCTGGTTCTCAGTAATGGAAATATAATTCTCCTCCGTCAGCCTTTCTGGCCACCCTCCTTCCCTGGCTTCCAGTGCCTGTACCATCTTCTTATCGTGCTCATACTGATCTCCTCAGTAGCGCTGATTAGCACCTATAGGAATCCTAAGTTCCTTCATTCCATGCAGTGATGTCCTTTACCCACCATCACATACCGAATTCTTGATGTTAAAAGCATATGGAATAAAATATTTTATTTTATGAACTAATGACACAAAATTCCAGAACATTGTTATTTAGTGTCCCTCAGAACCTCTTGATCCTATAAGACTTTACCTCAGTTTTACTGAGAGCTTATAACTTGCCAGGAAATGAGTTAGGGATGTATAGTCATTTAATCCTCATCAGAAACTTTTAAGATAAGAGACAATATTGATGTAACTGAAGGTTAAGAAGGCTAAGTACCTTGCCCAAAGTCATTAGCAAATCAGAGGTGAAATTTGAACAAAGCAGTGTGACATCAGAGCCTATGCATTTGACTACCTATACTATATTCCTTCGCATAGGTAGAAGGAAAGATCCTGTGACTTATAAATTGGTTAGTACTGCACATGATAGCCGTAGATTAACAGTGTTCATTGGTATTTAGAATGCATTTTAGTAATTTCTATGTTCTGTGAAGCCCTAGGGTTTAATTTATTGGTGGACTATATGAAGTCCACCTCTCTGTGGACCATCTATCTGCCCTACTATACCCTACCTGTCTCAAGGCTGGGCCGTGAGACGATGTGATGAATGAAAGATGAGCAGAAGTGATATGTGTCACTTCTAGACAGAAGCTTTAAGAGCCTGTGTGTGCTGTGCATGCTCAGTTCGGTCTTTGCAACAGCAACATACACAACACCACATGTGGCTTCTCTGTCCAACTGGCTCCCAGAGTCAGGTTAAGAACAGTGACACAGAGCCGAGGCTGCAGCTGACCCACAATGGGCATTTGTGAGTGAGAAATAAGTTTTATTTGTTTTAAGCTACTAAGATGTATTGATTATTACCTAGCTTATCCTGGTTAATTTTTTACCATATTTTTTTTTTTACCCTAGACCCTGTCTTTTACAGAATACCTATTAGTATCTATGAGATACTAGTGTAACACAGAAGGCGGCTAGAGAAATTCTTCCCCCATACAGTATTATCGAAAGATGAAAACAGAATTATTTTGGAGACAATGAGAAAGCCTTGCTCTTGTCACAGCGTGACTAAAGCCTGAGGGAAACAATGCTTAAAACTGACAGTTCTTTTTATTATGTTATCCCCAGCAACAACTTCACAAAAGTACTTGTGCCTGATACAGCTGTCCCCCAAGATTGTTTCACTCAAATCTATTAATTAGTTCATTCAATAATTATTTTCTAAATGCTTGCTAGGTGCTGCTGGCCGGTATCAGGTGGCTACCCCAACCCAACATGTGGCTGTGTTCTTAAAGTGCCCAGTGATGATGTAGAAAACTCTGACTTCCCAATCTGACAGAAGGTTTAAATATGTTATTCATCTCGTTGTAAAAATCTCATGATGTTTTTGAGATGTCAGCTTGTCTAGGATAGAATTCCCAGTTAGTCAATGGAATATTTGTCTGAGTGTGTGTGCCATGAAGGGATGTTGCAGATGTAATTGGAGTCCCTAATCATTTGACTCTAAGCAAGGGAGATTATCTAGATCTCCTCTGGATGGGCCTAATCAGTTGGAAGTCTTGAACAACTGAGGTTTCCCTAACAGAAAAAAGAAATTCCACTGTGGCTTTTGTCCATTGGCCAAATGTCACATGTTGTTCTGCAACTTCTTTCAATCAAAATAATATTTTGTGAAAATGTATCCAGATTGATATAGATAATTTTAGTTTAATTTTATCCTTCAGATGATCTCCCATTTTATGGACACATCATAAATAATTTACTCTCCCGTGTACAGACATTTATGTTTTTTCAATAATATTGCCTTCGCATAAAAAGCTGCCATTCTTATGCATATCTCCACATGAGCTGTCTCTCTCTATTCCATTCTTATGCATATTGCCACACAAACATGTGCAAGAGATGCTTTAAAGTACACATCTAGAGGTAGAAACAGAGTACCATGTGGTGAAAGTTTCTGCAGCTTTACCAGCTATCACCAGAACACTCTACAAGATTGTTCACAAGTTCAACGTACCACCAGCAGCGAACAAGTGGTACCCTTATTCCAGACCCTCAACAACACAGCATTTTCAGGCTTTGTCATCTTGTTCAAGTTGATGGGCCTGAAATAAAATCTCATTTTCATTTTCATTTTCTTTCTTTCCAATGGAGTTGAACATCTTATTTTTATTAAACATTTGGTTTTCTTCTTCTGCCAACTACCTGCTCATTTCCTTTCTATACTTAGTTATTGAGTATTTTGTACTTACTGATTTTTAAAATTCTTAATATATTCTTAATAATTTATTTTCAATTATGATAACTTGATATATTTGCTTCTGAATCCAAACATTTTTTCTACTTCTTAAAAGTAACATTTTTGTAGACATTTCTAATTTTAATGTATTCAGAATTATCACTGGAACTTTTTGTAGTTTGCGGCTTGATGCCTACTCATCCTAGTTCTCTAGGCTCCTAACAGTGCTGTGATTCCCTACATGTCATTCCAATTTCAATACATGTCTATTGGTTACAATTGGCCAGAGACATTCTCTGCTGCTTTCAAACTAACTGATGTAAGCTTAAAATCATATTATGACTTTATCTAAATAGAAATTAAATTTTAGGCAGAAAGATCAATGCACAATAGCACAAAATGTCTTGTTCCCTGAGCAAATTTCTCATCGCCTCTTGAAAATTTGAGATCAGATAGTAGACATAACACATGGGTGAAGCTCACAGTGTATTTATACTTCTGTTTTATATAAACTCATACCCAACCAAAAAAGACATCCATATGTATACAGAGTATTTGAAAAAAATTAATTTAGATTGTTAAATATAGTGTGGAGAGGTTTTCATGTTGCTTCTCATTAACATGGAACTTTCTGCAAGTTTCTCTGCATCCTTGCCTTTTGTAAAGTTTACTTTAAGGAAACCAGGTACAATTAAAACAGAATAGAATATAATAAAAATTCCTGTTATGATTTTCAAGTCATCCTCAAAATTAGACAAACTAAAATCACTTGCAAAAAGATTAGAATAAATATAGGAATGTAAAAGTCTCAGAGGCTCATGAGAACCAGGATGTTTCATCCACTAGGATTTGCCCTTAGTCATCCCGCATTAAAAATAATGGCTATTCTTGGAATCTCTCAAAGGTGAAGAGATGAAACCAAAACATCTTTCTGAAACAGCAAGAAAACACTAAGGAGGTATAACCCATCAATTTAAAGTTCCATCTTACTGCAAAGTTCATCAGGAAAATTACAGAAAAATTAGACAAGATATTTAAATAGTTGTACTCACAACCTTGATATATATATATATATACACATATACTTCTAAGTGATACTGAAGATTGTTTTCTTTTTTCCTGTCCCAATATCAATCAGTGCTATGATAACTAATTCTATTAAACTGAATTTCTGTGATCCCAACTTCAAGACATGTATTTAGCATCTATACACCTGTCAATGAATATATTAGTCATGTGTGTGAGTGTGTGTGTGTGTGTGTGTATGAAAATATATGTTTAGCCATGACTCTAATTCAGGATACAATATAATATGACAAGAAATCCCAAGATATACGATTCCCATTTGGTCTTTTCACTCAGTCCTTTTGGAGACTTGTTTCTTCTGATCCATGTGCCAAAAAGTTCTGATAAAATTAATGATTTGAAGAAGGAAGTTTAGAAGCAGAGAAGTAGAAACCAACCACACCATGGCCTAAGGCTTACTTTGCCAAAGCTCAAGCTGAGATGTAGTCTTGGGCATGTTATTACTAGCATAATTGCCTCTTTCTTTGCCTATATACCTTATTGTACTTGTTTGGATTTACAATTGAAAGGAACCCTAAATGCCAAGCCAGAAGTCAAGAGGAATAACTGTTGAATTAAAGAGAAATTTGAGTGAGTTAGGAACACATGGGAATCTTCATTAAGCAGATTTTGGGAGTCATTGACATCTACTGTTGTGTAATGGTTGGGGAGGGACCAGTAACTTCCACACCTTCCACACCTAGATAATGAGTTGCCTAAATTATCAAAGGCCTCCTTTGTTCACTTATTCATTCTCTCAGCAAACAGGCATTTTACCTCTACTGTATGGTAGCTCTGACATACAGCAGAAAGAGACATAGCACAGACTAAACCCTCAGAGAGCAACACAGTTTAGTGAAGAGCATCAACAAGCAGTAAGAACACTCCAGCAGTGATCTTACTGGCAGTGTTCTACAGTGGCAGAAGAAGGACAATCATTCCAAGGAAAAGTTTGAAGAAGAGGGAAAAGTAGAAGTTACTAACCAAGAGAAGGTGTGAGTCGGGAGGAGACCCATAGAGTCAAAAGAAGAAGGAGCAAGAGGCATAAAAGCAGGGAAGCTGAAGAAAGCGTGGAACATTTGGAGAAGGCAAGTGGTTTGTCAGGCTCTGCAGGTGGGAATATTCAAAGATGAAATGTAGCCAGGATCCAGGAACCAGAGAAGGAAAGTCCAGAGTCTGGGGTAAATGTCGAACCGGAAGTTTATCATCACAGTAAGGAGATGAGATGGAAGCACAGCCAGAAATTATGAAACTCAAAGAAGGTCTTGTCTTTAATTTTGAATTATTTTCTTCCCTTAAGAAGGTGAGGGAAGAATAATCTGAGCTTGAAATAAAGACTTAGAATATAGACCACCGCCTGCGACCTTCTAACTCAAAATTAGAAGACATTATTGGATAGTTTCAAGGGAAGTTATGAACTTGAGAAAAACCCAGAAATAAGGTAAGGCCAATAATAGGTTTGACTCTGTGTCCCCACCCAAATCTCATGTTGAAACATAATCCCCAATGCTGGAGGTGGGGGCTGGTGGGAGGTTATTGGATCATGGGGGTGGTTTCTAATGCTTTAGCACCATTTCCCTAGTGCTGTTCTTGTGATAGAGTTTTCACAAGTTCTGGTTGTTTACAAATATGTAGCAATGTCCCCCTCTCTTTCTTCCTCCTGCTCCAGCCATGGAAGACGTGCCTGCTTCCCCTTCACCTTCCACCATGATTGAAAGGTTCCTGAGACCGCCCCAGAAGCCGAGCAGATGCCACCTTCATGCTTCATTTACAGCCTGTGGAAGTGTGAGCCAGTTAAACCTATTTTCTTTATAAATTACCCAGTCTCGTGTATTTCTTCATAGCAATATGAAAATAGACAAATATAGCCAAGATACAGCATTTTGTGTGGAATTTAATAATTAAAGAAAATTTTTTCTTTCTTTGTTCCTGCTTTTGGCATAGTCGGACTCTAGAGGGCATAGTGGAAAGAGATGAAACAGAAAATTGGAAGGATGAGTCATGAAAGGGAAAATACAGAGTGACACAGGAAAGATAAGTAAAGGCTTGCTGGAGTGACAGTTTCCAGGGATGACAGCAGAGATGTTCTGTTCTCACTGGCCCCATCATTTAGAGTGAAGTTCTCCACACATTATGTGGGGATTGTAAGAATCTGGCTGGACCCCTGACAGTCAGGGCAGGCATTCCATAGAGCGACCTCTGATAATTGACAACATCCATGGGGTAGAGCCATTTCTTTATATGTGAGGGTCATGACGTACCATATATTCCAGGGATCAAGGATCAACATCTACTTCCGTTATCACTGAAAATTCACCAACCTTCCTTGGATTCATTTGTACATTCCTATAACACCTTTCCTAAGTGGCTTCTAATCCAATTTGGATAAAACACCATTGGTGTTTTTAATACTTATCTGGTTGCCTGGATGTGTTTTGTTTGTGTATGTCTGAAGTAACTAATCCAAAAGGAAGAGTCTTTCTCTTGTTGCTCTCATTTGGTTTTCATTTTCTTGATAGTGTTCCTTTGCATAAAGAATAATCACCTTACAGAAAAATGTCATCTTAATCTCACAAGTGGTAGGAATTCTATAAAAATACTCAATAATAGATCAAACCTATTGGATGGTACCTAATGTTCTTTCATAGCCAGTGTATTTGCTGTTTTTAAATAGTAAAAAAGAAAGAACAATATTAACAAAGATGAAAAATAGGCTCTCACAAATCCCCCAAATCATTTTATCTGTAATTAATCTGTAGTGAGAACAGGCAGTTGACATAAAGTGAAAAAGATCGTCCTGACAAGACCTCTTAGTTCAGTAAGAGTCTTTTAATTAAAATGAGGGATTTCTGAGTATATGTTGTTTCCAAGCAGTGGGAAATTATGTTAGCATGCAACATTATTGAGGAATCCAAAAGCAGACTTGAAAGAAATAGGAGAAACTGACAAGCATAAGGTCCCTGGTTGCACTCACTCTCATTGTAAATGTTGTATCTTCCCACAGTGTATACTGCAGCAAATTTTCAGTCTCACTGGAAAAAGTAAAGCCATTGAAACTTTTAAAACCATTTTACACCAGTTTTGAGTGCTCATATTTTAGGGTCTTTAAAAATAATACATATATTAAATTGTCGGTATAGATATATTAAATAGATTTTTTGTTTTTATTTTATAGTCCACACTTTAGAATAAATAGTCTTACCCCCAGTGGAATTTTGGGGCTGCATATCTGGCAAAATAGATATTGGTGCCTCATTACAGGAAACGCACTGACATATGTGTAAGTCGTTTCTAACAGAGTTAGTTATATACATAATGAAGAAAAGAAAGATCTGTTCATTATTTCCTTCCTTGGGGAGGAGCACATAAGGCTTTGCAATCAAATAAAGCTGTACTGGGACAGCAGAAAGTGAAATATTTTCACAATAACTAGGATAGTAAATATTTGCCTTTTTTAAAAGAAAAGGGAAACCACCCGTCTTCATTGGCAGCATAGAGTAGTGAAAGTGGCATGTATCATTTGCCCTCTTACTTACAGAAAGTCTGTCACTCTATCTTTAATACTAGGATAGGCAGTGACAACTCAGTCTTTCTGTCCTGGCATAATTGCATGCCCCAGAAACCTTCCGTAATTTCAGTTACTCTTTTCAAGTGATTCCAGAACAAACTTGTGTTTTGAGAGGTGTCCGTTACAGTAAGGGAAGGGAGGAGCATGACTGACCAGAGGCCAGCATTCGCCTCCACCACAAAGCAGCCAGCTCAGCCAAGATTAGCTCAGAGCCAGGAGGAGCTCCCTATTTGGGGGAAAAAGTAAGTGAGAGATCCTCAGCGATCCACATTCCCCTGCAGACTCCTGCAATCCTAGCCACAGGAGAGCCCCTCAGCTCCCCTGAGACTAACATTGGGAGCTACCTGGAGTCCACACGATGGCACTGTTGCAAGTTACCAACAAGTTGGTACTGGGTCCCGTGTATTCCACAGGAAACAAGCAGCTGCATCACCACGCCATTGTGGGAGCCCAACTCCTACCAGACGACATGCTCTCCTGGGGCCCAGCAACTCCTGAATCCCAACATCCTTGAAGCCTGACTGACATCCCCCCATGTCCACCTGGAAGGTTGCAGCATTGTGACGCCAGCTGGGCCCAGCAGTGCCTAGGTGCATAGCACTCTAGTGTGCCACACAGTATGCTGCATCCCTGGGGAATAGGCAGCGTGGCATACCAGGGAGCCTTTCTTCAGGAGAAAGGCAGCCAAAGTGTGTGCTTCCCAGAGCCTGAGAGCTGCCTGACAGGACTGCTGCGTTTGACAGCAACTCCTCCTCGTCCAGCAGCAGCGGGGATGCCATATACTTACACGTGCCTTCAGGGGGACTGGGGATCAGCCTGCCATCCTGGGGTCTAAGAATAGGCCTGCCCTACCCATTGCCACTACTACCAGCCCATGCCTTTAAGGGCCTGAGGATATTCCTGACCTGCTTACAACCATCATTGATGGTCCTGAGCTCACTGTCTGGGGGCCCAGAGATTGACATGCTCCACCCACCACTACTTGTACCTATAGTCCAGGGGCCTGAGGACAGACCCTCCCTGACCACCACTGCCAGAGCCCTTGCACACCTTTGGACAGCCTGAAGATGGGCGTGGTCTGCCTGCCACTGCTGCCAGTGCACACTACTCAGGAGCATGGGGACAAACCCACCCTGCCTCCCATCACCATGCACATACCATCCAGAGGCATAGCGACAAGCCTACCTTGCCCAGTGCTGGTGCCGACTTGTGCTTCCCAGCAGCCCAAAGGCTGGCCAGCCCCAGACTGCCACCACCTTGCTGGTGCCCACCCCTACACACCACTCGGGAGCCTGGGGAACAGCCTGCTATCACCACTGCTGCTGCCTCTGTATGCTACTCAAGGGCCTGAGGGTTGAGCTGCCACCATTACTGCCACCACCAATGCCATGCATGCTGTAAGGATCCAAAAGACCTGCCTGCCTAGCCCTCTGCTGATACCACAGCACCTGAGCATGCTGCCAGGAGGCCTAAGGACTGACTCACTCAGATCTACCACCGCTGGTGCCCATGTACACTGCACTGGAGCCCAAGGACCAGCATGCCTTGCCTGCTGCTGCCACCACTGGTAACTGAAGACCAGTCCACCTTGCATTTCCATCTGCAACAAAACCTTGCTATAGTCTCTACTAACAACTGAGGTTAAGCCTGTAAGGAATGAACAGACACTACTGACATTGATTACAGCCAGAGAAATCATATAAAGACTACACTCCTGTACCCACCACAAATCAAAGGAAAAGTGCCCCCTACTCAACCAACACTATACATATATCTATTAAATAAGGAAATGTTTAAAACTGTGATACAAGAGAACACAGAAAAACAACACAAAGAAATCAGACATAAAAGTCATGATTTGAATGAGAAATTTAACAAAGAGATAAATATAATTCTAAAAGAACCAAACAGGAATCCTGGAACTTAAGAATTCAAAAAATCAATCGAAAGAACACAATCACGAGCTTCAACAGGAGACTCGATCAAGCAGAAGAAAGAATTTCTGAACTTGAAGACAGGTCTTCTCAAATAACCCATTTGGAGAAAGAAAAATAAATAAAGGAAGAAAGCGTATGTGAAATATAGAACTCCGTAAAACAACTATATATATTTTTTTTAATTTGGGAGTTTCAGATGCAGAAGAAATGGACAAAGTCATAGAAAAATCCATTTAATGAAATAATAACTGGAAACTTCTCAAGTCATGCAAGAGATACAGAAACACAGATACAATAAGCTTAAAGACCCCAGATAGATTCAATCCAAAGAGGTCTTCTCCGAGGCATATAGCACTCAAACGATCAAAAGTCAAAGACAGACAGCAAGTTCTAAAAACATCAAAAGTATCAAATCACATACAAAGGAATCCCTATCAGAATAACGGATATTTCCCAGCAGAAACTTTGTAGGCCACAAGAAAATAGAATGATACATTAAAAATGTAGAAAGAAAAAAACCAGTCAGTCAATATACCTTACCCAACAAAGCTATCTTCAAAAAATGAAGGAGAAATAAAGTTTTTTCGAAATAAGCAAAAACAGGAAATTCATCACCACCAGACAAGCCCTACAAAAATTCTCAGGGGAGTTCTACATCTGGAAGTAAAAGGATGATATTTACCCTCATGAAAATACACAAAATATAAAGCTCAATGGTAGAACAAATACAAAAATGAGAAAGAGACTGAAATCAAATGTGAACACTATACCAGATCACCAAATCAGAGTGGTAAACAATAAAAGGGGAAGAAAGGAACAAAGGATATGAAAAACCAGAAAACACAAGCAAAATCCTGGCAGTAACTCCTCACCTATCAGTAATAATCTGGAATGTAAATAGCTGAAATTTCCCAGTTAAAAGATGTAGACTGCCTGAATGGATTTCTTTTTTAAAGACAAATATTTGCTGCCTAAAAGAAACTTACTTTGCCTGTAAAGAGGCACACAGACTGAAAGTGAAGAGATAGGAAAAGATATTCCACATCAAGAGAAACCAAAAGTGTGCAGGAGTAGTTAAACTTAGATAAAATAAACATTAAGTCATAAAACATAAAAAGAGACAAGGCAGATTATTACATAATGATAAAGAGATCAATTTAGCACAAGAATGTAAGAAATTTACATGTAGATATATGCACCAGCACCAGAGCACCCAAGTGTATAAAGCAAATATTATTAGAGTCCATTACAATGATAACTGGGGGTTTTAACAGCCTACTTTCAGCACTGGGCAGATAAAAAATCAGACTTAGTTTGCACTATGAACCAAATGGACCTACCAAACATTCCATCCAATAGCTGGAGATACAAATTCTTCTCATCAGGAAATGGAATATTAAAGATAAACCATATGTTAGGCCACAAAAACGTCTGAACAAATTTTAAAAATCTAAATTGTATCAAGTATCTCATCAGACTGCAATGGAATAAAACTAAAAATCAATAGCCAAAGGAATTTTGGAAACTATACAAGTACATGGAAATTAAACAACCTCCTCCTAAATGACCACTGGAGTCAACTAAAAAAAGATAAGAAGAAAAATTTTAAATTTCTTGAAACAAATGCAAATGGAAACAGAACATGTCAAAATTTATGTATGGGACACAATAAAAACAGTGCTCAGAGATTATAGCAATAAACATCTACATCAAAAAAGGATTTTAAATAAGTGACCTAATGATATACTCTAAGGAATTGGAAAAACAAGAACAAACTAAATCCAAAACTAGTAGAAAAAAGCAAGAATGAATATCAGAGCAGAAATAAACAAAATCGAGACTAAAAAGACACAAAGGAATAATGAAACAAAAGTTGACTTTTTAAAGATGAGCAAAATCAATAAGCCACTTGCTAGACTAATCAAGATTAAAGAGAAAAGTTCCAAGTAAATAAAATCAGAAGCATAAAGAAGATATTACAACTGATACCACAGATATACAAAGTCATTCATTAGAGACTGTTATGAACAACTATATGCTAACAAACTGAAAAATCTAGAGAAAATAGATAAATTCCCAGACACACACAGTCTACCATGATTGAACCATGAAGAAAAATAAAACTTAAACAGATCAGTAACAAGTATTGAGATTGAATCATTAGTAATAAGTCCCCCAACAAAGAAAATCCCAAAACTTTACTTGGCTTTATTGCTTAATTCTACAAAACTTATGAAGAATAACTGACACCAATTCTTCTCAAATTATTCCAAAAAAAATTGAAGAGGAGAGAATTCTTCCTCATTCTACCAGGCAAGCATTACCCTGATACCAAATCCAGACAAGGAAACAACAAAATAAAGAAAACTATAGGCCAATATCCCTGACAAATATAGGTGTAAAAATCCTTAATAAAATACAAGCAAACTGATTTCAACAACATATTAGGAAGATAATATACCATTATCAAGTGGAATTTATCACAGAGATGCAAAGATGGTTCAACGCACAACAGAATCCAGGATAAAAACCACATGATCATCTCAACAGATGCGGAAAAAGCATTTGATGAAATTCACCATCCCTTCATGATAAAAACTCTCAAAAAATTAAGCATAAAATGAATTTCTCTCAGTATAATAAAGCTATATACGGAAAACACACAGCTGCCATTATACTGAATGGGGTAAAGCTGAAAGCCTTTTCTCTAAGAACTGGAAAAAGACAAGGATGCCCACACTGACCACTCCTATTCAACATAGTTCTGTTAGTGCTAGCCAGAGCAATCAGGCAAGAGACAGAAATAAAGGAATCCAAATTGGAAAAGAGTAAGGAAAATTTTCCCTCTTTGAGGATGACATGATCTTATATACACAAAAGTCTCAACAACCCAGCAAAAATCTCTTAAAACTGACCAGTGAATTCAGTAAATTTGCAGGAGACGACATCAACAGACAAAAACCAGTGGTGTTTCTCACACCAATAATGAACTAACTGGAAAAAAAAAAATCCCATTTACTATGGCTACAAAAATAAAATAAAATAAAATATTGCTGATAGGAGCGTGTAATGATACTATCACTTTACAAAAAGTTTGTCAATTCCCTATAAAATAAACGTATGCTTACCATGTGATGCAGCAACTCTCCTCCTAGGTATTTACCCAACTATAATGAAAAAATAAAACTTTATTCATGAAAGTTTATAATAGCCAAAAACAGGTAAAAACCTCAAGTGTTCCTCAACTTAGGAATGAATAAACAAACTGTGTACATCCACATAATGGCATACTGCTCAGCAAAAGAAAGAAATGAACAACTAGTCAACACAAGAACACAAGTAAATTTGAAATGCATTCTGTTAAGTGAAAGAAGCCAGATTCAAAATGCCATTCAATGTGATTCCATTTATTTCACCTTCATGCAAGGGTACAACTGTAAGATCAATTCTTGAAAGGGGAGGAAATGTTAGGAGGATTTGTATAATGAAAAACATGGAATAGTTTTTTGGGGTGAAGGAACTTTTATATCTTTATTGTGGTGTTGATTACACACTGTGTAAGCACGTCAAAAGTCATAGAGCTATTCACCAAAAAGTAAATTTTACCGCATGTAAATTGAGTAAAAACAAGGACATCAAAATTTCTCAGTTTTAGGTAAAGCATTACTTAGAGGGAAATTTAAAGCGTTAGCAGTTATATTAAAATTAAGAATGTTCTCTAATCAATGATCTATGTTTGCATCTTAAAAAATTAGAAAAAGATAAGCAAATTTATCCAAAGTAGAAGGAAGGAAAAAATAAAAGTAAGCCCAAAAATAGGAAACTGAAAAGCAATATAGAAAATGAGCTAAGGCCGTTCGTCATATCAGATAGAAAGGAAACTACCAAAGTTTACTAAGGTCATGTCAAAATGACTTAGAAGCCAAATTAAAGGGGGTCTAACAAAATAATTGAGGCAATTTAAGCTCCAATAAGATTATTAATCAGAACAGATTGAAATAGAATATATTTAAGTCCATGAGTTTGTGATAAAAATTTTAAAACTCTCCAAAGAATGATAGAGATAATATTAATAATTTTGAAAGAATAGAACATTTATCTTTGCTTCTTTATGATAATGAAATCACTGTATAATAAAATATTAAATAATGGGAAATATAACTTTATAGAAATATTTCAACTAGTAAACGAAAACAGAGTGATGAAAATGTCATCACTTCCAATTCCCGGTGAATTAATGTATCTAGGCATCAGATGCCAATAGGTACTAACATCCTAAAAGAAAAAATGATGGAACACATCATTACCTATAAAGTTAACTTGCTAAATATTAACAAGGAATTAGCCAAGTCTTTAGATAAAACTACTTAATTTCAGGGAATAACAGAGGAAGAAGGACGTGTGAAACGTGTCATGGGTATCAAATCAGCAACATTCAGACTATGAGAAACTTCAATTAAAATCACCTGATTTAAAAAAAAATGATTTTAAGAAAAAAATAATAACAAGATGAAAGGAAAATGAGAATTAAAATGTGTATATTGTAAAACCCTAAAATATACAGCTTAACTATGCACACTTGGGTGATAAAACCATGTTTTCTTTGACAGAAGCAGAAAAAAAAAAAAAAAAACATAAAAGTTGGTGATATGGTTTGGCTCCGTGTCCCCACCCAAATCTCACCTTGAATTATAATCCTCATAATCGCCCACATGTCAAGGGTGGGACCAGGTGGAGGTAACTGAATCATGCAGGACATTTTCCCCATGTTGTTCTCGTAATAATGAGTGAGTCTTGGAAGATTGAATGGTTTTAGAAGCATCTGGCATTTCCTCTGCTTGCACTCATTCTCTTTCCTGCCACCCTGCAAGAGGTGCCTTCTGACATGATTGTAAGTTTTCTGAGGCCTCCTCAGCTATGCAAACCTGTGAGTCAATTAAATCTCTTCTTTATAAATTACCCAGTCTCGGGAATTTCTCTATGAGAATGAACTAATGTAGTCAGAATAGTGGTTTCTTTTAGTGCAGAGACTGGGAATTGGGATTAGGAAAGGAAGTGTTGAGAGTTGCGAGTTTGTGGGTGGGGTTTTTGAACTAGGTAATTCCCAGGGCTTTTGTTTCCTATCCTTACTCTATTAAGTTATAAATTTTTTCAATACACTTTTCTATATTTTTTTTTTCCCAAAAGGGCTTTAGATCTGAAAATCATGATCAAATTGTTCTCCCAAACGACTTAAACCACACCATGTTGAAACTCTAGGAAAAACTACAATAGACCCAGTGAACTGGATTAAGGGGTCCATGAATGCCTCCAAATTGTTTCCAAGCTTATATGTGCCTCCAAGATTGAGAATTGTGCACCAAAAAGGGTAATTTCCACTTACTCTGCTTTTAACGTTTCAGACTTCTTAAGCTCTCCCTGCACAAGAAACAGGTGTCAAAAGGTAAAAATACATGATTTTTAAAAAGATAATTACTGATAACAAGTTTTTGAAAAACCTAAAATACAAAAAACTATGATTATCCTAGTATGTCCTTTTTCACCATTCTCTTATACTTGTTAAGGTGGCTTCCAGTTTATGCAGGCTTGATAGACTAGCTTTTTCCTATTTGCTAACTACTTCTTGGAGAGTTTACCAATTTTTATATCCTTTCCCTAAGTTTTTTTTTTACCAAGGAAAAATTCTCTTTTATTTACCATAAATGGCCCCTCACCAGGGGCTGTTCTCTTTCCATCCAACTTATCTCTAACTCCTGGCAGCTTTTACTTTTCCCATAAAACAGAAGTGTGAGTCAGGACCATGTGTGTTGGAATCACCTGGACTGCTGGTAAGAAGTGACAGTTTCTGAGCCCAAGACCCCAATTATCAATCATTAGAGTAAGAACTCCTGGGGATCTGTAATTTAAAAGGCATGAAAGCACTGGAAAACCATGGCAAAAGCATCAGCATGAAAACTCTCCTTTTTTTTCCTTAGAAAAGTTTTTAATTTCTTTCATTTCTTTGGTCTTAAAAAAAAAAAAAATTAGCAAAGATAGCCCTGCACTAATTTTACCTGCCTATCTTACAGCTTCTTGTTTAATTTTAAAAATTAGTTGATTGAGGTATAATTAACATAAAACAAATCCACCCCTTTTCAGTGTTCAGTTTGTTGAATTTGGACAATGTACAGGCCTGTGAGCATCACCACAGTCACAATGTACAACAGGGGTGTCTAATCATTTGGCCTCCTTGGGCCACATTGGAAGAAGATTGTCTTGGGCCACACATAAAATACACTAACACGAATGATAGCTGATGAGCTAAAAAAAACTCATAATGTTTTTGGTTTTTGGTTTTATACAGAGTCTCGCTCTGTTGCCCAGGCTGGAGTACACTGGCGCCATCTCAGCTCACTGCAACCTCTCCCTCCCGGGTTCAAGCTATTCTCCTGCCTCAACCTCCCGAGTAGCTAGGATTACAGGCACCCGCCACCACGCCTGGCTAATTTTGTATTTTTAGTAGAGACAGGCTTTCACCATTTTGGATAGGCTAGTCTAGAACTTCTGACTTCAAGTGATCCAGCAACCTCAGCCTTCCAAAGTGCTGGGATTAGAGGCGTGAGCCACCATGCCCAGCCTCATAATGTTGTAAGAAAGTTTACGAATTTGTGCTGGGCCACATTCAAAGCTCCTGGGTCACAAGCAGCCCACAGGCTGGGGGCTGGACAAGCTTGATATAGAATATTTCTTTCACTCAAAATGTTCCCTCATGCCCCTTTACATTCAAGCCCCTCGCCCATCCCCTAGTCATTGGCAACTATTGCTCTACTCTTTGTCCCTATAGTTTTGCCTTTTCTAAATTTTTTTCTTTTCTTTTTTATTCATTGTGATAAGAATATTTAACATGAAATCTACCCTTGAAACGAATTTTTAAGTACACAATGCAGGATGGCTAACTAGAGGCACAGTGTTATAGAGCAGATCTCTTGAACTTCCTCATCTTATTTAACTGAAACTTTACTCTTGGGATAGCAACTCTCTGGCTCTCTGTTTCTCACTTTCCCCAGCCCTGGTAAACCACCATTCTATTCTCTGTTTCTATGAGCTGAACTGTTTTAGATACCGTGTATAAGTGGAATCATGCAGTATTTGTTTTCTGTGATTGCCTTATTTCACTTAACATGTAACATCCTTCAGATTCATCCCTGTTGTTGCCAGTGACAAGATTTACTTTCTTTTTAAAGTATGAATAGTATTCCACTGTATGTCTTTACTAGCTATTAAAATCTATTCATGTGTGATGGACATTTAGGTTGTTTCCATACCTTGGCTATTGTGAACAGTGCTGTAATAACTATAAGAGTGGTTATATCTCTTGAATACCCTGATTTCAATTATTTTGGATATATATTCAGAAACAGGATTGCTGGGTCATATGGTAATTTTATTTTTAATTTTTTGAGGAACCTCCATACTGTTTTCCATAGTAATTGCACCATTTTATATTCCCACCAACAGTGTACAAGCATCCCAATTTCCCCACATTCTTGCCAGTACTTGTTCACTTTTTAAAATAATAATACACAAATGAT
Source organism: Papio anubis (assembly GCF_008728515.1). Taxonomy (NCBI): domain Eukaryota; kingdom Metazoa; phylum Chordata; class Mammalia; order Primates; family Cercopithecidae; genus Papio; species Papio anubis. The sequence continues at coordinate 11,829,583 of NC_044994.1, forward strand.
GTGCAGTTTTATATGATATATCACCTATTTCATAAGAATTCAATGTATATTATGAAATTTACAAATATTCTCCTATCTGTGGGGCATTGGTACTATTATACTTAGTTAATGGATTGAGAAGAAAACAGAGAAAGCAAAACACTAGGTAATATGTAGAACCGGAGGCTTCTACAGAGCACTTATGTTCTTTTATTTCATTATATTAACTTTGTATGAATAATTTTAAAAGACTATTGCTTTTCTCATGAAGTGTGTAGTTATTTACAAATGAAAAAGAAAGGAAACCACTAGCACAGTGTATTAGGGTTCTCTCGAGGGATGGGACTAATAGGATTGATGTATATATAAAGGGGAGTTTATTAAGGAGTATTGACTCACACGATCACAACGTGAACTCCCACGATAGGCCGTCTGCAAGCTGAGGAGCAAGGAAGTCAGTCTGAGTCCCAAAACCTCAAAAGTAGGGAAGCTGGCGGGGCACGGTGGCTCAGGCCTGTAATCCCAGCACTTTGGGAGGCCAAGGCGGGTGGATCACGAGGTCAGGACTTCAAGACCAGCCTGGCCAAGATGGTGAAACCTCGTCTCCACTAAAAACTACAAAAATTAGCTGGGTGCAGTGATGCACGCCTGTAATCACAGCTACTCGGGAGGCCGAGGCAGGAGAATTGCTTGAACCCGGTGGAGGTTGCAGTGAGCCGAGATGGTGCCATTGCACTCCAGCCTGGGCAACAGAGTGAGACTCCATTTTAAAGAAAAAAAAACCAAAAATGTAGTGAAGTCGACAGTGCAGTTTTCAGTCTGTGACCAAAGGCCCAGGAGGCCCTGGCAGACCACTGGTATAGGTCCAAGAGTCCAAAAGCCAAAGAACTTCGAGTTCAATGCTGGAGGGCAGGAAGCATCCAGCACAGGAGAAAGATGGAGGCCGGAGGACTCAGCCAGTCCAGTCCTTCCAGGTTCCGCTGCCTTTATCCCAGCAGCTGATTGGATGGTGCCCATTGAGGGCGGTTTTGCCTCTCCCAGTGGACTGACTCAAATGTTAATCTCCTTTGGTAACACCCTCACAGACACACCCAGGAACCATACTTTGCATCCTTCAATCCAATCAAGTTGATACTCAGTATTAACCATCATACACAGGTTTGAGCATTATATCAACATCTGAATACTTACTTCTTTAGGTTCTAATTCTATAATCTTAGATGAAAGCTCCAGACAGTCCTGATGATTAATATTTTGTCTGACCTGGCATAAATTCCAGGTTTTAAAAGATGATAATTTATGAAAATTAAATTATGCCTAGAGACAGTTTTATCCATAACATCACAAACTCCAAAAATTAGCTGCACAGGGAGTAACAGGAAACACCAAATAACAGTTTACTGGATGTGAAGCCATCCAAAATTATTTTGTTTTTCAGAAATGTAATTGCTGTAAGCAGCAGCTTGAAATATAAATTGGAATTCATTTTTTGTTTTCCTATTACTGTCATGGGAGGGAGGGATAAGGAGGGGTGAGAAGGGGTAACTGAAGGTTCTTGAAAGTAATTCTCAAATTTGGCTTCTCGGGTTAATTTCTTCCTATTGTTTATGTCTTGTTGAAGTGTAATACTTTTAATTCTGAAGCTAAAGGGCCACAGGAAAGACATGTTTACCAAGTGCATATCAAAAGAAAATAGTATCCCGTGATGATCTCTTTGTCTTTCAGTAGATAACCGCTGGTGAATTGTGGAGTAAGCAACCTGTCACATACATTAGTCATGTGAGCTATGGGCCATCAGACTAGAGCAGTACTTGATGTAGCTTTATCTTCTAAGATGGTTGTTAATTTCCTTAAAGTAGTTTTGGGACTTGAACATCTTTGGCACAGTTTGGAGAGCAGAAATAAGTTTGTTGCCTTTCTATGCATTAGTGGAAATTGCTTAGGGTGATAACGGATTTTCATTTTATCCGGCCATATTACAGTCTGAATTATGTCCTTTTGACAATGAACTACCACATCCTTATGAAAATAACTTCGTAAATATTAATAAAGCCTTTCCCCTCAGGCTAGCCTATGGGTGTTGCTATGAATAAACAGAAGTGGACTGACTGGAATGCTACCCTATTAGGAATTATCAATGTTGAGAAATGACCTCTTAAATTTTGGTTTGGTGGTTTCTGCTAAGACTCTACCTTGTTTTTTATTATAATGTGGTTCTCCTGTATACCATATTCTAAATTATTTATTAATTGGAGTGGAGCCTAACCACAGTATCATTAATAATTAATTCTTCTTTTGGATCTGTGTGCATTCATGTGATTAAATGCCTGTGCTTTATCTTATGGAACCCACAGTCTGCTATTTTGCATTGATTAGAAGAAATGCACAAATAGCAGGCACCCATTATGGAATTCCCAAAGGATATTCACAGTAACCGTTTCCTGAGTGTATGTAACCTCTAATGCACCATCATGTGAGAAGGGAAAATCTAACTCTTCTACCCGCAGTTTGTTGCATTTGAAGCAGTGTCTTTGTGGGTAGGTAGAGCTTTGTGCCTGCTTCTTCACTATTGTTCTTTTAATACTTATTTTTCCTCAAGAGCAAATAGATGGGTGAATAGGATGGATGAGCTACATGAAGTGTCCTTAGCAATATGTAGGAAAATAAAATAACATTTAGAAAGATATGCTTCATACAGAATTTTCAGCTTTACCAAACATAATTGATTTCGTCTTAATCATCAGCTAGATTCTTGTTTTAAGAAAAAAGCACTCCTCCCAGCCCAGAGCTCAGACGATTAACATAACAAAGGTTTACTTTTTACTCTGGTTCACACCCCATGCAGTTTGGCAGAAGGCACTGTTTCACACTTCCTCTCAGAAATAAAGTCTGGCAGAGGGCTCTCTTCCTATTACTTGTTGGTCTAGAATAAAAGCCATGTTCAGTCTGCACACCAGGGAGAGAGAGGCTACAGACCACACCTGGGCTTTTCATGATCTCAGAGTGAGACGTTCAATGATAAAATGAATCATGGAGGTGATGCATTGCTCCCACTCAGAGTTCATTGGCCATCACCAGTCACATGAGTGGGAATTGGGGGATATACAGAAATTTGGAGGAGCATTACTGTCTATGGCCCTGTCTATCCTTCTAGTCACCAAATATCCTTTTGTTATTTTCTCCCAATATATGGCTCACATTTAATAACTTCCCAAGGAAGGACACACAAAAAAATTCCATCCAGTCACAAACTCAACTTCAAGTCCAGAGTCTTTGAGTGATGTGCAATCATCTCTGTGTTAAACCCACATATGACTCCAGCAGCTCTAGGTCCAGAAACCTGTAGACTAAAAGGACCTGATACTGTCCTCTCCAATGAAAAAACAAAAGAGAAAAATAGGAGACTAACAGTAGTGACTTATTTGTATCAATTCCCAAATTCCACTGAACACGTGTTATTAAGGGCACTCTCTTTGGTGGAAACGGATCTTAATTCCTTAATTCTGACTCTCCTTGGCCACACTGATTCAGGCACTGAAGAGTATAACCTTCTTCCAGGCTATGCAACTTTCTGAGCTCAATCCCTTCCCATAGAACATTAGTACCCTGTCATAGACCCCATTATTATCAATATTCACTTCCCCTCCTTGCAAGAGGATTGTATATCCCACTCTATGTTAATCTCTGAGTGTTGTATGATTGTTTCCAAAAAGCAAAATCATATAAGCAATGGAATGTATTTTGTCTAGGGTAGCACATGTTCTCCATGATGTCTTTGCTCTCTGCCATGCTTATTTGCAATGTCAGAGAGGGACCCAGAGAAAAGGAAACGTGGAGCAGAGCCACAGCCAACCTGTGATGGCCATGGCCCTGTAGTGCAGAGAAGTGAGCTTTGCCTGCTATAAGCTACTGACATTTCACAGTTGTTTGTTGCTGCAACATGAACTGATAAGCCCATTCAAAGGCCACATCTCTTTTAGTCGAGTGGCTTTTTTGGCAATATAACTGTTTCAAAAACTTTATAGAGCTTCTTAAATAGTCTATGCAAGTTAGTCTGATGTGCTAACAAATGTATCTAACATTCTCTTTGAGGCATGATTCTCATCTATGAAATGTGGGATTGCTTTTTTACTCACAACTCTCACTCTCTCTAAACTTTATATATATATATACACACACACACACAAATATATATATACACACACACAAATATATATATACACAAATATACACACAAATATATATATATATACACACAAATATGCACACAAATATAGATATACATATATACACATATATATATGTATATATATTACTCTTATCCTTAGTTTAGTTTTGCCCTTAAGCATTTAAATTACTTGAAAGGTTGTACTGAGTATGTTTCTCAAAAAGGCTTTCTTAAGCCTGTTACTGCCAGGTATCAAAGCAGTTGACTCTTCTAACTCAAAGGACTCACTGTCCTAATTCCCTCTGCAAATTGACAATTTCTTTACTGAAATTATCTGTTTCTTGCAACACCTTGTAAATACAACTAAGTAGCAATAGAAATACTATAAGTCCTCCATTTTTCAACCTCTTCCCATAAAGCTACATCAGAGAGTGCTACATGATCTACTTTGCAAATTATCACAGGCTCCAGTTTCACAAAATATTTTAGCCCTATAAAAAGAGATTGCTAATGTAAATCTAAAAACAGTTCTAAAATTTAAAAGTTTACTTAAAAACTAGGTTGTTATCTTTTTAGCTTGATAACCATTTCCTCAGTGGCCACTAAACCATTGCCGTGTACTTTAGTGTTTTGGTTTGTCTGTTATAGGAGCATATCATTCCGGTACCAGTTTCTGTATCAATAAGGAAAGGCTAGGTTACAATGGAGCAACCAATAATTTCCAAATCCCTGTGGCTTCGCATACCAAACTTGTATTGGTCAGTCTCAGTACGTGTTCCCTGGAGATGGTCACAGCTTCTGCTCGAAACAGCCCAGTGTAGGGCCCACTATTTGGCATTTGTACTAGTTGGCCTGGTAGCAAGCCTTTACAAAACCTCATCCTGGAAATGACACATGGCCTTGCTCTGGACAATGTATTGACCAGAACTGGTCTCCAGGACCCCACCCAACTTTTGTAAAAGTACAAGAAAAATGTAGAGAAGTAAATGAAATCTTTGGGGGATATTGCTGTCTCTACACAAAATTATGTAATATACCATTCAAATTAAAAAGAAGCAAGTGACTGTAAATATAAACAAAATGACAGGAAAAAGAAAAAAATTATAATAATATCCAGGCACAGTAATTATGGAATAAATCAGATTTCTGGCATGCCTGTTTGTATGACAGCAAAAAAATCCCCACCATCATTTCTGAATTATTCAAAAACTGTCTAATTTGTATTTTTTATCTCGTCCTTGCTTATCTTTCCTCCTTTGGTAGTTACTATTCCCTAATACAAGATGAAAAACCCAAACTAGGCTATTTTATGTCTTACAGTTGCTATGGCAAAAGGTATTAACAAACAACAGTAATGTGTCTTATCTGAACAACTTGCAATCTTAATCAATTGTGTGGCCATATAATTTTGCTCAAACCAGAACATTTTGAGAGTGAAAATGGGTGATATTAAATATACAGAGAGATAACTCAAACAAATTTATTCTTCAAAATGTAAAGATGTGTAAAATAGTTGCACAAAGGTTAAGAAACTTATTTGAGGTTATCAAATTAAAAAGCAGGAGAAACATGCTTAAATTTGAGCTGCCTAATTCCCATATCTCAACTCTTACTCACTGTGCTGTCTCAATTACCTCCTCCCTTCTCACTGGAGAGTCATTAATAATAAATTTCTCAAACTGGGATAAATATATAAAGAACTTCAGAGAACATAGGAAGCTTTGTGTCATATTTACTTGTGATGATTCCACATTAATCAGGAAAGAGCAAGGGAACTGTTGGGAAAAATTAAATAAATAGAACCCAGTTCTGCCATAATTTTTGCTTAAATATGGAGGGAGGTGAAATTGGTTGAGAGGTCATGGTAAAGTCTCAAGGGACTCCAGAAGACTGGCTCAGTGCTTTAAACAACAATGTATTACTGTATATTATTATTATAATTATTTGAACAATAATGTATATTAAAATTATTCAGAAAATAATAAAATGGGTAATATCCAGTTCAGTGTAAATGACTAGTATTTACTCAGATATATATACAGTATAAACATTTTCCTTTCTCTTTCTGTATCCTTCAAAAGTCATAAGAATATCTGCACATAATCATATGTATGGTGTAAAATTACTCCATGGAAGTTGCTGGATGGCATAACCTGATGGGAGAAACAGAAAACTTAATAGAAGTGAAATCGGCAGAGAAGTTAACAGAACTTAGAAGCAATGATGAATTTTATTTGCACAGTATGCCCTATGATTTTTAATTTTATATTGTTTTGAGCCTTGTTGCTTTTAAGATCATAAAACTATTTGTTAATTTCCATGCCCACTACCAATCACAGTTCATGGATATATTTTGCAGGAATATGTAGCACCCATCAAGCATAGTGTAAGCAGTGATTAAAGGGGCAGATAAAGAAACAAGGTAAAGAGAATGAATGAATGAACGAATGAATGAATGAATGAATGAATGATACAGAGTTTAAAATAGATAATTTTGTCCCATGACAGCCTCTACTTCTCCAGGATACGCACTGAAAACTAGACAGGTCATTCTCTTTTCGACTCCATATGTGACTTTGGCCCCAAAGACTAATACAGTTTCACGGTGGGCAAGACAGTTACACTCATATAAAGTAGTTATTGAGCATTTTATGACATCCCAAAACATTTTTTAAAATAACATTTGCCTGTAAAATTGGCAGTCTCCACTCACCTTTACCAAAGTTTCCCTTAGAAAGTCCCTTATTGATTAACTATGGATTAGGATAGCCTTAGTTGATAATTAACAAGGTCATTTGCAGGTTGCCCAGTCTGGTTTACATTTAAATTTAATTTTTGAATTGATATTGGACATTTGATGTCCCTTAGGGAGATAGTATTTCTTGTGTTATCCCATTTATATACTTTTTGCTTTGGAAAATTGTTTTAAATGACCTATAAACTGCCGGAAATCAATTTAGACTTTGCTATAGTGTTTCAACCAGACGATGAACACAATTCAATTAATCCTTAATAGTAATTTCTCTAAATATACCTTAGTTATTTTTTATTGCACGTGGGATGATTACTCATGATTGTATGTGGCACTACCAGCAAAAGGAAAATGGACCATATTCAGAGATAAACTACATGTAATTATGTAATTGCACTTGACATAAATTCAAGGATATTGAATGCACCAGGAAATCTGTAATCTGGAAGTTTTATTGTCTAATTCAAAGATCTAGCCAATAAGCTGTGTAGATTTTTCTTTTAAGTAGCTAACCACAAATGAGCTAATGACTGATTGTGTTATGGTTGCAATATCACTGCACATATGACCAAAAATTGCTAATGGATTTAGTTTATATATCTATTTGAGAGAAACAGATATTCTGGATCTTAGAGAACAGTTAGCCTGTGTTATTTCTTTGCTTTGAAAATGATTTAGAGCTCTGGTCTTCTAGCGGGATTCGTAATAAGTCTGGAGTACCAGAAATGCTGAACAGGGAGTTGAACCCTCATTAGGCATATCCAGACACAGTTCAGCAATTGCTGGTCCTCACAATCCCAACTGGTCAGTGGCCCTGAGGCCCTAACTCTTCTGCTGGTCCCCTCACTCATTCCCAAGACTGTAGGTACCCAATAAAATATTAGCACAAGTTCCCTGTCCCCACTCCTCACCGTTACCCTCCTTACTGAAACTTGTCTTTTCAGCTTCTATCATCAGACCAGTGCCAAGTTTCCTGGCCTCCAAATTCAACGTGTTTATAAGATGCTGCCCAAAATATTATTCCCATGGCATAGCTCCTGAGAAGAAAGTATCACATACTAGGCTCCACCTAGGATTTTGGAATGCTTCACTCTGACCCTACCTTCTGTGTCCAGAAGTAAGCATTGAATTCCTTACAAAAGGTAAACCCAGGAAATAGAATTTACCAATAATTGAAACACAACCAGCAACAAGGCAAAGGTATTTAACAAGTGGTCAAAAGAGACAGGAAGACATATTTGAGCATCTCCCTCATGAGAACCAGCAAGTTCTGGACTAAGATTCTTCAACATCTAAACATTCCAAAAGTATTAGCTCTGCTTCCAAATGCTAGCCAAAGGGAGAGAAAACTAGTGTTATGTAACGGTGATACAGGGTTATTACTGTAAATTATCTTTTTTTGGAAAAAAAAAATCTCACTCTCACCCTGGCTGGACTGTAGTTGTATGATCTCAGCTTACTGCAACCTCCACCTACAGCGTTCAAGCAATTCTCCTGCCTCAGCCTCCCGAGTAGGTGGGATTACAGGTGCTTGTGACCACACCCGGCTAATTTTTGTATTTTTAGTAGAGACGGGGTTTCGCCACGTTGGCCAGGCTGGTCTTGAACTCCTAGTCTCAAGTGATCCACCCACTTCAGCCTCCCAAAATGCTAGGATTACAGGCATGAGCCAACGTGCCTGGCCTGTAAATCATCTTTTGTGGTTCAAAGGAGATGGTCCATTTTTTGTCGTGATCCCGTGGCTAGTCAAGATCACTGCAGAGCTGCAGTGATGCCTCACATTTTTACTTCAAGTTTATAATTCTGAATGTATTTAGCCCATTCTTCCAAAGATTGACCACCCCACCAAGATGGCAGAAGCAGGAGAAACTTGCATCCTCAGCCAAGTAATGTTCCGCCACCTGATGCAGCCCTCCACGTGAGCTCCTGTGCCCTTCTCTTACTCAGGTTTATCAACAAAACGTCTCACATCCCTTGGGAGAAATTTTCCTCCTTAGGGACCTCAAAGGTTTTGCCAGTATGTGAACTTCTGTCTGAAGTATCTCATTAACCTAGTTGGATCGGGGAAGTTCTAGCAGCATTTAACCTCAGAAGAGCAGGTATAATTTCTGCAAAATCAAGATCCCTGGGGTATAACAGCTCAAAAACCTTCCTATGGTAAATATATTGGGACTATTTTATAAGACTGTGCCCTACTAAAAAGTCATACATGCAAAACACCTCATAAAAGTGAATAGGACCCAGATTGCAAAATGCAGTAAACATCTAGTTGGTCTATCAGATTTTCTTCTGATCTGTACCCATTTTTCATAGGCATGCAGTCCAGCTCTCTCGATTATTGTTAGAGTAGTTTCCAGTATATGTAAAATACCACCTCAACTACATTCACATTGTATTTTATGGTATTTTTATAGCAGTGTTGCATTTCTTATTTTGAATTCTGTATAACAATGGAGTATTTTAAACCAGAGAATATAATATATCCTTGTATATTTTTAAAACCTGGTCATAAATACAGTTTGCAAAAAGATTTATAGAAGTAACAATATTCTTTATGATGTGTCTGAATTGTTTTACCTTATCACAATTTAAACATAAGTTGAGGAACTAATATGACCTCTAGGTGGCATCTAACTTATTGAAATCAAGTTTCCCACTATGTTCTGAAGCTTTGAGAGCCAATTCCTGCCTTGACTACCATTAACTTGGCACTTCTTGTAACTGACACATTTTTCAGGAGGTTCACAACCCTAACAGCGTCACAACCTCCCAGTTCTAGTATGCCCTGTGGTGAAAGTTAATGGCAAACAGCAGCAACCCAATTCTGGAAGGACTGCTAATGGCCCAAACTCTTCAGTACTGAAGGTTTGAGTCCCTCTACCAGGTACAAAACCAAGGCTTGCTGAGGTCCTTGCTGAGGGCAAAGGAAATATGGAATAGATAGTGAAAGAAGGTAGTTATAAATACAGATATGACCACATGACCCATTGCAGAAATAGACTGTAATTATTATAATATATCCTTATTTTATTATGAATATGTTTGCATATATGTATTTGTACCTAGAAAGTGTTCTTGTTTTCTTCTCTCTTATGTCTTTGTCATATAACATGAGATAAATTAACTCTATACCACAGTATTTTAAACATTGTGAACTTTACATCATAGTATGTAAGTAATAGAATATCAAGGAGAAAAGTAAACATTACTGAAGGATTTTGCATCCTCTTCTGAGGAGGGGGTAAGTGCATTTCCAGTTGTACATAGGATAGTAGTATCATATTTGGCAGAAATGATCATTTGTTTTTGTCTTTATTTGGATATGAAGTCTGGTTTATAAAAATGTGTATAGGTGTCAAGTTGACAAGCAGTGGACTCTGATGATTAATTTGTTGTTCGACTTGGCAAAGTTGTGGTGCCCAGTTACCTGGTAAAACACTAGTCTAGATGTGGTTGTGAAGGTATTTCTATATATAATTCACATTTAAATTGGTTGACTCTAAGCAAGCATAATATGAGCAGGCATCATCTAGTCAGTTGCAAGTCTTGAGTAAAGACCGAGGTTCCCCATAGAAAAGGACTTCCTCCTCGAGACTGCAATGTAGAAACTCTGCCCAGATTTCTAGCCTGCTGGTTGGCCCTAAGAATTTCGAACTCAAGATTGCAACATCAACTGTCACCTGAATTTTCACCCTGCCTGTCTGCCCTATAGCTTTTAGACTTGCCAGGAACCATAATTATTATCTGAGCCAATTCCTTAAATAAATAAATTTCTCTCTCTCTTTCTGGAGAACTCTGACTAGTACACATACCTTTGTTTCTCTTTGATTTGTTTCTTTAAGCCTACAGCTTAAGAAATCATTTAAGCCAAACGAAATCAATGAAGAAAGTATTGATTTGAAACTTTTGCTCTTAACTTACTATCCAATACAATAAAAATTTAATAAATCATATTGAAACATTTCTAACTTACAAAGCCAAAAGTTACACAAAGTGTAAAGAATTCAACAGTGACATTTTGAAGTAAACTAGGAAAGCCTAATACAATCTTTTCTCCTCCACGCAGACTAGACCCATCCTTGGAAACAGAACACACCTAATTCCCAACTGCTCTGGATGAAAATATTGTGAATTCCCACCCTCAAGTTCCCACCCTCGAGTGAGCTTCAGCTCGCCTAATAACAGTGCAAGTGATAGATTAAGCTTGGAGGGTAAGAGTCTTTAGGGCTTTGTAAGATATTATAGCTGTTAAAGTATACATTGAAATTCTTTGAGGGCAAAGGATTTGAGTCACCTAGCTGACCCCTATAGTACTTTTTATAGAATAAATTCTGATAATACCCATGAATAGTGGTCCAGTTTGGTGAAGCCACTCTCATTCTGAGAAGTAAAAATATTTACTTCTCTTTACTTTTGTGAACACTATGTATATAACTTTAACATAATTTGTGTTCTGCAAAAAGATTTGCTTATCAAAACTTTTAAAGCACTGCATATATGTTCTAGAAAATGATCTTATCAAAAAAAGGAAAAGAAGAACTCTTAGAATAAAGTCAAAGCCACATTGCTTTCTGCATTCAATAACTTGTATGAACAGAAAAATTTTTTAAAGAGACATAAATACCCTCTCACTCATAGCATATTTTAAAGAAAATAAAAAGAGAAGGGGCACTACTTCCACAGTACAATCTACAGCTATAATTAAAACTCCATCGCTTTGAATTTGTCTAAATTTTGTGGTTAGAGTCCTTTCCTCTGTGGTTGAAATTACTTTCTTGACTTAAGTTTCATTATGCAGCTTGCTTGCTCAAAACTGTTCTTAAACTTTTCGTTTTCTGCCACTACCCTTTTCTCATTCTTAAAATCTTACCTGCAATCCTTCTTCAATCATATGAATTCTTGTAGAATAACTAATGTATAGGAGAACGTAAGAGGAAAAGTGGGCATGGGAAGAGTCCCAAGCAGGCTGGAAACTATGACATTATGCAATGTATGAAAGATTAAGGTCCAAGCACTTTGGGAGGCTAAAGTGGGGGGAATACTTGAGGCCAGGAGTTTGAGACTAACATGGTGAGACCCTGTCTCTATAATAAATACATAAATTAGCCAGGTGTTCTGGCATGCACCTGTAGTCCCAGCCATTCAGGAGGCTAAAGTGGGAGAATTGCTTGAGCTCAGGGGTCCGAGGTTACGGTGAGCTATGATCACGGCACTGCACTCCAGTCTGGATGACAGAACAAGACCCTGTCCCCCCCGCCAAAAAAAAAAAAAACATAAAATAGTTTAAAAATTTAAAAACCAAAGGACGAGAAATAGTAAAAGAAGAGGCCAAGTGACTGCCAAGGTGAAGAGCAAATGGAAACTCAGCTTCACCACTGAGATGTCAATCGCTTGTTCAGAAACTCAGTGGCATCAGTCCACCCAGGGATAGTTAAATTTCAGTGATGTCTACCAAACTCACAAAAGGAAATTAGCAGGGAGCCAGCTATTGGATAAGGTGCCAAAATGATTACCTCAGTGGAGATCCAGCTGACTGGAATAAAAGGCTAAATCAAGCCTGGTTCAGCTAACACATAATAGTAGTGTTGAATGAATAAGCAACAACGCATACTGGGTCATGGAGACAAGTCAAGGTAAACAGCACGGTTGAAGTCAAGAGTAGGTACAATGCAAGTGTCAAGCATGAAATGAAATCAGATCCCATTGGATTAAGGAAGGTTAAAACCAAAAGGGGCACTTACAGGCTCCTCTGTAAAGTTAGTTAAATAGCACATGGCTTTAGCACTGTGATTTTGAAGTTTAAAAACACTTTGCCTATGACTGTAACTTGTCTACCTCAAGCAGCCATATTCATTGCTAACATGTGTGTCTTCATTTCCTATTGATGCTGTAACAAATTATCACAAATTTGTGGGATAAATAGCACAAGTTTGTTGTCTCACAGACTGCAGTTAGAAGTTTGGGTTGGATTACAGGTTTCTCTACTTCAGGTCTCATAGGCTGAAGCCTATGGGCTCTGGGAAGAACCGCATCTAAGCTCATCCGGGTTGTTGATAGAATCCCATTCTTTACTTTTGTAAAGCTGGCTGACAGCTAGGGGCCACCTACAGCTTCAAGAGGCCTCTCTCTAGTTCTCACACATGGCCCCTGCATCTCAGAATTTCCCTTTATTCCACATCTATCTTCTGCTTCCTCTTCCACGCTATCTCTGACTCCAGCCAGAAAATGTTCTGTGGTTTAAGGACTCATGGGTTTAGATTGGGCCCAACCAAATTATCAGGATTTCTCTCTATTTTGAGGTCCTTAACCTTAATTACACATACAAAGTCCCTTTGCCTTTTAAGGTAGTGTATTCCCATATCCTCAGTGGCTTCAGTGGCTGCCACTCTGTCTGCCACTATCCCCAGGGAAGAAAAGGCTCTGCCATTTGGAAAGGTGGTTTCTGTGTCATTGGACACCAGTTCTGAGAGTTAGTTTGAGAACTCATCCCCGAATGTGCTTTCCTCCCTCTCCCCTGCCCACCACACCTTACATTTAATAAATAAGGTTGTACTTTTCTTAGGGTGTGGATATTAGGGGGGTATTATTCTGCCTACCACATACCCATACAGTATTATTATTTTCCTGACCAGATTGCCCATTTTGTAACATTTACTGTTGCATATGCCTGAGAAGATCACAGTTACCCTGTTTCTTAGAAAATACTAAGACTAGAGGTTTGCTGAGCAAAAATGTACAGTCAGAATACACACAGGTCTTCAGGCATATTATCAGTGAGCTTTGGTAGTCTGATGAAATAACCTTGTTTCTTGAGATTATTCCTATGAAGGTTACTAAATACTACTGTAACCCTGTCATTGCCACCATGTGCATTTGTGCAGGTTGTGCCCTGCATAAGCATGCTCAGCAGAGGGACTGGAATCTGGCCAACATTCTACCTAGAGCTCGATGTCCTGCCAGCACCCAGAGAAAGCAGTTCCCACAGCTTCCCTCCAGCCCTGGAACTTTCTCTGCTCAATATTGTTGAAGGACAGTCTGACACATTCTTATTCTTCAACTTTCTCTTTGCTCAGCCTTGAGATGCCCACGTCTCTTCTCTTTCCTCTTGTCATTCATTTATTATCTTTCTCATTTCACCAGGAAGCTGTAAAATATATCAATTCCCCACAGTAGAACATTTTGTTTTCACTGGTTACATTCTAGGTTGGCTTTTTCCTGATACCATCTAAGTAGTCACTGTGACTGTATCAGTCATATTTCTTCACACCACATTTTAGGGTAGACTCTTTCTGGGAAGATATCTTCAAGAGAGTTCATTTTTTCCATCCTGTGAGAATTCCTATAAAGCTCAATCAAAGAGGGGGGCTATTCTCGGTCAAAATACCTTATCCATTTCCTTTCTGGACTTTTTAAAAACTGTTTGTCACAGTTCAGCTTAAGTCTTTAAAGCTGTATATTGCTAGTAAATGTAATTTTGGTTCTCCAATGTTTATTCATATGATCCCAGGCAATTGTGGACAAGTTCACCTCATATTAACTAAATTTTAGGAGAAGTCATTTATAAATGCAGAGTATAAATAAAATTAGTAATTCCTTTTTCAGGATTGGCCTTTTTTTTTTTTTTTTTTTTTTTTCTTACTGGATTGAATGGACTTTTTAAAATGTTCAATTTTTTTTGTAAAACTTTTAAAGATTGATCACAGATGAGCAAGACTGGGGGAAAAAAGGTTGGCACAATTCTTTTTAGCAATTTTGAAATCTAGAACCTTGAGATGTTGACTAGAGTAAAATTTCATACCTTCGCTACTGTCCACACCTGAGCTAGTCTTCCTACACAAAATGTAGCTTTTGCCACCTGCGTGTTTGTGTCGTTCCTGCATTTTAAAATGCATAGTCACCACCACTTTTCCTTACCCTGTCAATTTTTCACCTCTTTACTATTGCAATTGAAAACATTTTTCAAGATCCGCCTGCAATTCCATTCTCTCTCTGAAGCTTTCCTCACTCCACCTAAAAGTGAGTTCTCACTCTTTGGACTCCTTTTACTCCTTGGTTCTTTCACTTTTATAGTGTTGATTATAGACAAAATTGTATCATAATTTTTTTTTCTGAGCATATTGTATGTGAGTTTCTTCAGACAAAGGACAGAAATACCTGCAGTGGTTTTTCATGCCTACCTGAAAGATTTAAGAGACTGATCAACAGATCTATGTGTGTATATAGGTTGTCAGTGGCAGATTTCAATGTGACTACATGGAAAATTGACTTTAGGTTACAAGTTCTTGAAGGCCTAGAGCTAAATCTTGTTTATCATTTTTCTGTACAATGGTCAGGATATTGTCATTTACTTGGTGGGTGTGCAACAAACATTTGCAAGGAATTAATAATACAAAATATTTTTAATTTATTTTGAAACACATTTTCAGAGGGGAGAGATTAATGTATCCACAATATAGTACTATTAACAGAACAAAATTAGAATTGTGTTCAATGTCCTTAAATGATAGCAGTAATGCCCTACTATTAGTACTACTAGTAGTTACAGTAAGAGCAAATGCTTATTCAGTGTAGGCAATATGCAAGGCACTGTTTCCAATTAATATGTATTAATATTAATATATTAAAATATAATGTTATATACTAACATTAATATATAATGTATTTTATATATTAATTCATTCAAACCTCGTAAAAATCCTAGGATGCTGTTATATTCGTTGTCCTAATTTTAGTAAGATAAAACTAAAAAAAGAGACATTAGGTACCTTGCTAGAGATCACGCAGCTAGCAAATGTCAGAGCTAGTGAGTATTTGAACCAGTCTGTTTCCAAATACTATGCTCTTAACAACTAGACTATATACTAAGTGGAAATACTTTTTTTTTTTAATGTATGGAACATTTTTAGCATTCGGGAGCCGCGGACTGGATCCACATTTAACAATGAGTTTTGGTGTTGAAAATAAATTCTGAGTAGCTGAGAGCTTTGCATACACAAGAGGTCCTGTGGTCTGATACTTTTGGGAAAGTCTACACTAAATAAATACTTTTCTCATACACCCTGTCATGAACAGAATACAAGTTGAGAAACACTGATATGGATTATCGCAGCTGCTCTCTATACTGGCTGCCCTCATTTATCTCCTATGATAAATAGTATTTGAAACAGATAGTCTGTTTCCAGATACTATGTAATCTGGAAACCCACATGCAATATGCTCAGAAAAAAATATGATACGATTTCTTCCATTATTAACACTATAAAAGCGAAAGAACCAAGGAGTAAAAGGAACCCAGGTGAGTGAGAGCTCACTTAGGTGGAATGAGTGAGGAAAGCTTCAGCGAGGGAATGGAATTTCCAGATTCCACTTCAAATACTATTGAAGTGCACGTGCATGCACGCGTGCACACACACACACACACACATACACACAAACACACATTTCAGTCCCAGCTAAGAACTGCTGCATTTGAACTGTGGGGGTTGGGTGGTCAACCAGTAGGTCCAATTATAGCAATAGATTTCAGAGCTATACTGGTAGAATTCTAAAGATTAGGAAAAATTTAGGTGTTCATATATATTCTTCACTACATTCTGCATGCGGCTTTTACAGTAAAAAGAAAGAAAAATAATGTAATTTCACACTGATAACCCATTAATTACAGTTATTTCAAAATTCAATCACTTTTTATGCTTATTACTTTATTATACTGTGGGTATTTCTAATCAGGGACCTAAAGCAGTAAGTATAATTAAAATCATTTAGAAGAAAACTGAGCAAAAGGCAGTACTATATAAAATAAGACCAATACTTGTATTAGTGTTAGTATTATCAATGTATATATACAGCACATTTATTAATTGTTAGTGCTATATGTCTGTTATATGTCCAATTCCTATAAGAATATATTGGAATGCGACTTTCAGCCAGTTTACTCTCCCTTTGGGTTTTAGAAATAACAAGTATGAAAGAAAGTGGTACATTGCACATATCTATATTTTAAGGAATTTTTTCTTCCAAAAAGCACATAATACTTTGTAAGCATTAGAAATGCCATATTAAAACGAACTAGCAATCTTTTTGTTTTAAGGAAATGGAAAAGTTTATTAGCAAAAGCAATCAAAATGCTATTATTGCCCTACTTGTGTATCTACTTTGCTTATACGCTTGTGGTTGGATCTCATTTCTCCAGACAGTGGATATAAGCCTTTTCAGTGTTTTTCCATTGCTTCGCAAGAGGTTGATGAGAATATTTTATCAATATTATTGGCAAACCCATACATGTATATATCTACATATACAGACTTTAATCTGGATCAGTAAATGATCGATTTCAGTTTTGAATCCTGAGGCATTAAAACAAACAAGAAAAAATGTGATAATCCAATTTAATATGGAAAAGGACTAATATGCTTCATTAAATGCACTCTTTATAGAAACCTAATTTTTAAAAAGATATTTTCCTGGGGTAGTTTTTACAACTTTTGGACACATTCTTTCATTCATATTGCCTGTAAGTTTTACTCTCTTTGATGGAAAGTTTATTCAAATAAAGATTTAACCCGTGTGTGTGTGTGTGTGTGTGTGTATGTGTGTGTATTAAACTTGCAGCATTGTTAATCGCACATTATGTTCTCATGTTCTGCTCCCTCACAGGTGTGTGTGTGTGTGTGTGTATTAATCTTTCTGAATTGTTAATTGAGCATCATGTTCTGCTCCCTCACAGGTGTGTGTGTGTGCATGTGTGTGTGTGTGTGTGTGTGTATGCATGCACACATAGAAATGCCTTTAATCTTTTTTTGTAGTTGTTACAAAAAGAGGGGAAAGAAACTTCAGAAGATCCATCGACATTCAGTAGCCGGAAAAACTGTAGTAATTCAGAGTTTATTGTTAAATCAAGAGTTGCTTTAGATTTGAGGGCAGCTTTTACGGTGCTTTTTCTTTGTGTAAAGAAAAAAGTATAAAGAAACTTTTCGAGTCAATCGTGCAATAAAGCAATTGAGAACTACTGGAACTTACACATAAAGCCTACCATCTGACAAAGTCTCTGCCAATAGTGAGTCATTATCTCCAAAGTGTGTCTCATGCCAAGAGGACATAACAGAGAAAAACAGTTATTCAACATGACAGAAAGCATGTCTTGTTTATTTCCACCACCTCTCAAGTGTTCTATAGTACCCCCCACACAGTATGTGATTAACACATTGTTGTCTAATTTGATGGTAACTCCAACCACTCAGTTGCTCATTGTAGAAACTTTGATTATGAGCATTTTTTCATGTGCCTGTTGGTTGTATGCATGTCTTCTTTTGAGAAATGTCTGTTCATATCCTTTGCCCACTTTTGGATGGGGTTGTTTGGTTTTTTTCTCATAAATTTGTTTGAGTTCTTTGTAGGTTCTGGATATTAGCCCTTTGTTAGACGAGTAGATTGCAAAAGTTTTCTCCCATTCTGTAGGTTGCCTGTTCACTCTGATGGTAGTTTCTTTTGCTGTGCAGAAGCTCTTTAGTTTAATTAGATCCCATTTGTCAATTTTGGCTTTTGTTGCCTTTGCTTTTGGTGTTTTAGACATGAAGTCCTTGCCCATGCTTATGTCCTGAATGGTATTACCTAGGTTTTCTTCTAGGGTTTTTATGGTTTTAGGTCTAACATTTAAGTCTCTAATCCATCTTGAATTAATTTTCGTATAAAGTGTAAGGAAGGAATCCATTCTCAGCTTTCTATTTATAGCTAGCCAATTTTCCCAGCACCATTTATTAAATAGGGAATCCTTTCCCCTTTTCTTCTTTTTGTCAGGTTTGTCAAAGATCAGATGGTTGTAGATGTGTGATATTATTTCTGAGGGCTCTGTTCTGTTCCATTTGTCTATATCTCTGTTTTGGTACCAGTACCATGCTGTTTTGGTTACTGTAGCCTTGTAGTATAGTTTGAAGTCAGGTAGCGTGTTGCCTCCAGCTTTGTTCTTTTGACTTAGGATTGTCTTGGAGATGCAGGCTCTTTTTTGGTTCCATATGAACTTTAAAGTAGTTTTTTCCAATTCTGTGAAGAAACTCATTGGTAGCTTGATGGGGATGGCATTGAATCTATAAATAACCTTGGGCAGTATGGCCATTTTCACGATATTGATTCTTCCTATCCATGAGCATGGTATGTTCTTCCATTTGTTTGTGTCCTCTTTTATTTCACCGAGCAGTGGTTTGTAGTTCTCCTTGAAGAGGTCCTTCACATCCCTTGTAAGTTGGATTCCTAGGTATTTTATTCTCTTTGAAGCAATTGTGAATGGAAGCTCATTCATGATTTGGCTCTCTGTTTGTCTGCTGCTGGTATATAAGAATGCTTGTGATTTTTGCACATTGATTTTGTATCCTGGGACTTTGCTGAAGTTGCTTATCAGCTTAAGGAGATTTTGGGCTGAGACAATGGGGTTTTCTAAATATACAATCATGTCATCTGCAAACAGGGACAATTTGACTTCTTGTTTTCCTAACTGAATACCCTTGATTTCTTTCTCTTGCCTGATTGCCCTAGCCAGAACTTCCAACACTATGTTGAATAGGAGTGGTGAGAAAGGGCATTCCTGTCTTGTGCCAGTTTTCAAAGGGAATGTTTCCAGTTTTTGCCCATTCAGTGTGATATTGGCTGTGGGTTTGTCATAAATAGCTCTTATTATTTTGAGATACGTTCCATCAATACCGAATTTATTGAGAGTTTTTAGCATGAAGGGCTGTTGAATTTTGTCAAAGGCCTTTTCTGCGTCTATTGAGATAATCATGTGGTTTTTGTCTTTGGTTCTGTTTATATGCTGGATTATGTTTATTGATTTGCCTATGTTGACCCAGCCCAAAAATGAAAACAGCAAACAAAAATGAAAAAAGAAACCCTCTAAACTTTTACTTCATCCCCTCAATATTTTGACTTTATGTTGTCTCAATTTAAATATTTTCTTGTTTCCTGTTAATTTTTCTCTTGTGTTGTTTTTAATATCGTTTTGATAGATTTGTCTTTGGGCTTCATACTAGAGTTATGAGTGTACTGCACACCACAATTATGGCATTTTAGTATTCTGGATTTATTAGAGGACTTAATTTTACCAATTGGTCTTATATTTTCAAATGATTACTTTTTGCACATTAGTGTTTATTTTTCTTTCAGATTGAATAATTCTGTTGAGCATTTCTTGTAAGATGGGTCTGGTACTGGTGAATTCTTTCAGTTTTTGTCTGGCAAAGACTTTAGCTCTCCTTTGTAGTTGAAGGACAGATTTGTTGTAGACAGTATCCTTAAATGACAATTTTTTTCTTTTAGCACTTTGAAAATGTTGTACCACTCCCTCCTGCACTGTAGAGTTCCCAGTGAGCAGTTTGTTGCCAGACAAATTGGGGTCTTTGTTATTTGCTTCTTTTCTTTTGCTGCTTTTAGAATACTCTCTTTGTCCTTGACCTTTGAGAATTCGATTATTATACGCCTTGGGGTATAGCCTTCTTTGGGGCAAATCTGTTTGGTGTTCTCTGACTTTCCCGTACCTGGTTATCTATCTCCTTCTCATGTTTTGAAAAATTTTCTGTTATTTCCTCTGAACAGGCTTTCTACCCCTTGCTCTTACTCAACTCCTTTAAACAACAATAAATCTTAAATTTGGTCTTTTGAGGTAATTTTCTATATTTTTTGGGTGATCTTTATTCCTTTTCATTTTTTTTCTTTTTCTTCTCTGCCAATATATTTTCAAATAGCCTGTCTTTGAGCTCGCTCATTTTTTCTTCTGCTTAATCTATTCTACTGTTGAAAGCCTCTAATAAATTTTTCAGCTTAGCAAACATATTTCTCAGTTCCAAGATTTCTGTTTGATTTTTCAAAAAAATAAAAAATAAAAATAAACCTTTAAAAAAATACCTTTGGTAAATTTCTCTAATAAGTTTCTGAATTGCTTTTTTGTGTTATCTTGGACATCACTGCGTTTCCTTAAAGCTGCTATTTTGAATTCTTGGACAGAGAGATCATATACTGCTGTCTTGTTAGGGTTAGTCACTTGTTTCTTGCCTTTTGGATTGGGGAAGGCTATGGTTCCCGGTTTGCTGTTCTTTTGTGTGTGTATATATGTCTATCTCTTTGCATTAAAGGATTATTTAGTCAAATCATCTCTATCTGGCTTGTTTTCATTTTTATTGGATATGTGTTCTTAGAGATTCTTTGTAATTTATCTGTCAATTTTCTTTCTTTCCGCCCCTCCCCCTGCTGGGTTGCTGCCTCCTTTTTGGCACTAGATGCTGTCTTAAGGCCAAGTTTGCCTCAGTTCTGGTAAATGATCAGAGTGCTGCCTTTCCTGAATGGGGGATGTCCCAATAGCATGGGAAGGGCGGCTAGGGTGAGCTCTAGAATGAATCTTCTACAGTGTGGTGCTGCTGAATGTCCATTCTGATTTGGCATTACCTTTGGATGAGTTACAGAGCAGAGTTTCCAGGGCTGGAGATGGCAGTCCCTCCTCTCCCCTTTGTCACTAGCTTTCCTCAGAGATATTTTTTACTCCAGGCACTCTAGATGCTTCTCATGAGTTTGGCAGGGGCAGGTCTCCTGCCAGCAAACTTGGGATGATGGGGAAGCTACTTGTCCACCTTGATATCACTTTTTTCCAGTGTAGAAGCTGTCAGTCAGGGGAAATTTTCCACGTGCTTGCCGCTAGAAGGACTGGGGGGAGGAACATCATGGATATGGAAGTCCAATTCTTTAACCATCTGCTCAAACTATTTTCATTTCCCTGTGGCCCTGGGAACTGTTTTCTCCTCCTATTGAGATCTGGGAGATTGCTGGTAATAATCTTGGCACTGTATATTTATATTTTTGGTTCTGGGAAAGAGAGCGAGTGAAGCCAGCTTGTTTCTACACTGCCATTTTGGAACTAGAAGTCCAGAAACATTTCTACTGAACAAGTATTCAATGTGAAGAGACAGATGTGCATAAGTGACTTGTTCAGTATATATTTTTGTGCTGTTCAGATTTTGAGCCATTTAATGTATCTGTTTCCAAAATAAATGCAAGTAATTTAAAATATATGCAATAACATTGCCATTCCTTCCTAAATTATGAAAGGTATGGCGCATATCCAATTTGTGCAAAAAACCCATCATATTCTTTAATAAACTTGTATAATTTTGATGGAAAATGTAATTAATTATTGGCCAGTCAAAAGATAGGAGTTTTGCGGAGATATAGCTGATTTACAAATAAAGGTTTACTTTGGTAAAAAAAAAAAAAAAAAAAAAGAAACTTTGATTAACTAAACTCTTCTCTCATACCTTTTCACATTCAATCAGTAAACTGGTGCCATCAGTTTTAGTTCCTAATTAGTGCTAAGCTAACTCTCCCATCCTATGTTTGCTCTGCCATTTCCTTTGTTCATGCCAAACAGTTTATCTTGTGGACTCATTAGCAGTCTACACTCCAAGTCTCTCCAGTTCATCTCCTTCACTGACAAGTGAATTCTTCACCTAAACTACAGAAAGGATGATACGAAATTCCTGCTTTAAACTTTCAATAAACCCCATAGACTACAGGATTAAACCCCAAATCTTCTCATACTATACAAGGTCTTCCTTTGCCCAACTCTAGTAGCCTCATTGCCCCTTATGCTGTATCACCCAGATTATACTCAGATCAAACCAGACTTTGCACATGTTCCCAGAAGCACCATGACCTTTGACTGTTCAGAACCATTGTAATGTTTCCCCTGGTTTAAATGATCCTTCTTCAGTCCTGGTCTGTGTCCTGAAAATAACATTTATTCTTTTGATTGAAATGTTTCTATTTTTTAATTGTAGAAATTATAAATCATTTAGAGTTCAAAGTTTGTAAAATATGAACAGAACTATTGTGTTTTTTAGAAACCAATTCTCCTCCAAAAATCTTTGTTTCCTTTTACTTCATAAAAAACAACAAATACACATGCAGATAAAACTATCAAAAATACAGTTTTATTCATCTGTCTATTTTTATGTATTTATCCATTTTTGTATCTACTTTCTTCCGACAGACAGTTGCATTAACATGATTTACAAAAGTATATAACTGAACTTATTTAACGTCATTATGATTCTAAAAAACACCTACTATTCTAAAGCATGCAATAAAACATATTATTCTAAAGCAAATAAAGCAATCTGCATGACTAGATGAACAGACAGAGAAGGATTAATTTCTTTTCCTTGGGTTATCATTCAAAAGGACATCTTTTTAAATTAAACAGTGTGACACAGTCAGATATTTCACAATAAATGGCAGTTTTGTACACTGCAGCTAACAGCCTTCTTTCTCAGAAATATGCCAGAGAAAGCAAACAACATTGGAACACTGGGTATATGGAGGAGTATGTTGAAGGTAAGAAAATTTTAGGAAGAAGACCACGGAGCACCTTAAATATCCAGCTGGAGAGCTTAAAATATATTCTCTAGGTGCCATCAAATGCTTTTGAGTGATGTATTTAGAGTGTCATAAAGAGCTTATTGAATCTTGGACATGGAAAAGAATGGCTTGAATTGGGTAGAGCTGGTAGAAGAAAAACCCAAAATTAGAAAGACACTGAAATACATCAATATTAACAACAAAGATAAAGGTTATTACTGACCATAATTAAAATGGAATTGAATCTTAGCCACTGCCTTTGGGCAGGATGGCTTAATAGAAATATAGAAAAAGCAAATAATGATCAGTCTGGGAGACCAAGAAAAATGGAAAGAATACAGTCATTTGGGTCAATTATAGTGGTCTCTCCAGCGCGGTTGTTACCATTAAGTAGGACTGTGGTTTACAGTCATGGTTCACTCCTCCCAGAGCTGTGTGCATCAGTGTGACCTGGAGTCTGATATCCTCCATCTTTTAGGCTCTGTCTCAATGAAATATTTACATTTTATTTGTAGTACAGTGGCTGTCACATGAATCTTCAATTCGAAGCATTATCCTTTGTGATACAGCTTTTATTCACTTTCAAGGCACTTAGATAAAGTCATGGCTGTTGATTGCATGACTTGAATGTGGAGGTAAATAGTAAATTTTTACCATCTTAACTATTATTCAAGAAAGAACTAATTGGATTCACTGACTCAGATTCTGTAAATCTTTTTGCCACAATAACTACATTAGCACAGATAGCTTAACATAGCTTAATATCACAATTTAGTGGATCTACTAGCTTCTTCACTACAAAAAGAACTTTGGTTTGAGTTTCAGATTTACACAAAATTTGTTGTGCTTTTTTAATATGGAAAAACAAAGTCACCGTCTAGTTGACAAAAATTATTTGCATCACATTTGTAAAATATATAAAAATGAAACATGTTGAGATTATCAAAGTAGTAAAAAACGATAGAAAATTATGCCTTCAATGTTTGTCTTTGTTTTAAAGGACTATAACTTAAGTATGGATAGTCATCTTGTGGTCATATCTAGGTTTCACATTTTCTATATCCATTCATCCATGGATAGGCAATTAGGTTGATTCTATATTTTGGCCACTGTGAGTACCGCCGCAATAAACATGGGAGTGCAGCCATCTCTTCGATATACTGATTCTCATTCTTTTGGATATATACCCAGCAGGAGGATTGTTGGTTCACATGGTAATTCTATTTTTAGTTTTTGAAGGAAGCTCTATATTGTTTTCCACAGTGGCTGCATTAATTTACATTCTCATCAACAGTGTACAAATGTTCCCCTTTCTCTACATCCTCACCAGCGTTTGTTATTTTCTGTCTTTTGGATAACAACCATTTTAACTAGGGTGAGATAATATTGCATTGTGTTTTTGATTTGCATTTCCATGACAATTAGTGACTATTATTCACTTGGATTTGTTAATATATCATACATAATAACACTGGTAGCACATTAAATTATAATGTTTATTATTTCATATTATGATGTAAGTTTATAATCAAGTTGATTTAATTGCTAAACACTATCCATATACAAATAGAGTAAACACATTTTATTCAAAGTCCATGGAATGATTTGAAATTTTGATCTTGTTGATAGGGTTTGGCTCTGTGTTCCCACCCAAATCTCATCTCCAGTTGTAATCCCCATAATCCCCACGTGTCCAGACCAGGACCTGGTGGAAGGTGATTAGATCATTGGGGTGGTTCCCCCATGCCATTCTCATGATTGTGAGTGAGTTATCGCGAGATCTGATGGTTTTATGTGTTTGACAGTTCCTCCTACACACTTTCTCTCTTGCCTGCTGCCATGTAAAATGTGGCTGCTCCTCTTCTGCCACAATTGTAAGTGTCCTGAAGCCTTCCCAGGCATGCAGAACTATGAGTCAATTAAATATCTTTTCTTTATAAATGACCCAGTCTTGGGTAGTATCTTTATAGCAGTGTGAAAATGAACCAATATACTTGTAATCCCCCCAAAAAACTTTCATTAAATCCACCCAAGTAGAAAGTTTCTGTGAAGAACTGCAATAAAACAGAAAATAAAAAAGGACAAAATTTCAATCAATAAAACTGCAATGAATTAATTGTTAAACTTATATAGTAGTTATTGGATGATGTGCGTAGTCAAACTTCAATTATATGATATTTTTAAAATGCTGACAATGTGATGTATGGCAAAACCATACTTACGGTCATTTTTTCCTGTCATAAATTCTTGAGTTATATGAAAAATAAAAATCAGTGCGAGTAAGTTTTGTAAGCCTAAGGAAATTGTGCAAATTCTAATGAGTGAATTAGAAAACATTTTTTTAAAAGAACAGTAGAACTAATATACAGGAGCTAGTTCTTTGAGGAAAAATAAAAAATAAATATAGGTCTAATAAATAAAACAGAAACATTTAATGGTCAAAATTACAAATGAGAAGAGTTTAACAGATTTCACATTTTTCATTAGAATGAAATATTATTTATAATGCTATACTAAAGAACTTAAAAATTCCAAATGGATGTTTCTGTGATTGATTCAACAGAGAGTAGAAAACCTGAATAGCTTAATAATAATGGACAAAGAAACTTAAAACTTCTCCATGTGTCAAACACTGTTTTCTAAAATATGCTAAGGGGTCAAATGACTTACAGATACGTTCTTTCAGATTTTGAAGAAGCTCCTAGTTTCCATAGCATATAAATTCTTTCAAAGCATATAAAAAGATGGAGTACTTCACAAATCATTTTACAAAGGTTGTACAATTGAGACAGTAAATCTTGATGATGATCTCATAGCACTTGATCTTGGCCATAAAATTAAATGTAAATTAAATTACAAAATTAAACCTGCAAAACAACCTCTCGTTATAAGTACAAAACTGGAATACTAACAAAAGAAGGGGATTTGAGGAAAGGGGTTTGTTAGAAGAAGGATATGACACTAAGATTAATGTGGGGAACGAAAGTGGAAAAATGGCCATACGTAATTATGAATTTTAAAGAAGAGAAGTAAGACAGACATTTTCTTTCATGGAAATAGACATACCCTGGCAAAAGAAGTTAACCTGGGGTTGAATCTGGGCTTCACCAACAAGCTTTTCATCATCTGGCTGGTCTCTTAACATGTCTTTCTCTCATTTCATCTTTCAAAGGAGAAGAAAAAACACCTCAAATGTGCCTTGTGTAAATTGAATCATATAAAAGATATAAAGCTTTTTATATGACCCCCGGTGTACAGTAAGTGCTTGTAAGTGTTAGCAGCTTTTATAATTAATGTAAGTGGCATTAATCTCAGGAATCAAATTGATATAACATTGGCACAAGAATCAAAAGACCAATCATGAATCAGGAAACTAAGAAATAGGAATTATTTGAAATTATTTCATTTATTACAGACACATTAGCAGAAATTAATTAAGAAAAATGAGGATTATTTAAAAACGGCTCTGTGATAATGTCTAGCTGATTGTCCCATCATCATTATTGAATAGTTTGTCTTCATGGAATATAAGTCTCACAGCGCAGGCATGATTCAAGGCAAGCTAAACACTTCTAACTTTTCTCATTTTTCTCATCCAAATTCTTATATTTAATTAAGGGGATGTATTCTTAAGAAGAGGTCTATAACTTTTGGCTGATTCTCAGAAAGGTTAAGACCTATGAAAGATTAAAACTACATTTCTATAATTTTGATGTTGAAGATCTTTAGAAAGATTTCTTGGCCAGGCACGGTGGCTCACGCCCGTAATCCCAAGCCCTTTGGAAGGCTGAGGCGGGCGGATCACCTGAGGTCGAGATTTCGAAATCAGCTTGACCAACATGGAGAAACCCCATCTCTACTAAAATATATATACACACACACACACACACACACACACACACACACACAATTAGCCAGGCGTAGTGGTGCATACCTGTAATCCCAGCTACTAGGGAGGCTGAGGCAGGAGAATCGTTTGAACCCCGGAGGCGGAGGTTGCGGTAAGCCGAGATCACGCCATTACATGAAACTCTGTCTCAAATAAAAAAAGAAAACTCTAACAATTAGAAAACAGTAAAAAAAAATTCAAGTTAGAAAATTATCAACATTTTATTCACTATCATACGCATATTTAAAGAATCACTATCATATGTATATTTAAATAGGAATTTGATGAAACTTCCATTTTGTGAGGCTTCTCCAGAAATTCCTTAATCACAACTGATAATACAGATAATATATTTCAATTGTGCTTTTTCTAAACCACATGGCTTTCTGATTGTCAAGCTTTCCTTTTATTTAAAAATATCTAGATGTTTGCCAGTATCTTAAATCTACACGTTTAATATCTTTAAAAAAAATGGGAGGCCGAGACGGGCGGATCCTGAGGTCAGGAGATCGAGACCATCCTGGCTGACACGGTGAAACCCGTCTCTACTAAAACATACAAAAAGGCTTAGCCAGAGAGTGGTGGCGCCTGTAGTCCCCAGCTACTCGAGGAGGCTGAGGGCAGAATGGCGTAAACCCAGGAGGCCCGGAGGGCTTGTAGTAGGCTGAGATCCAGCCACCACCGCCTCCAGCCTGGGTGACAGGCGGACTCCATCTCAAAAAAGGACAGCATTGAAAGTGTTTTGGAGTTCAAACTCTTCGTTATTAATCCTCTCAACCATAGTGTCCAAAAAATATGCATGACAGTGTATGTGAAAAGTTCTGGCTAATTCTCATGCGCGTTGCTGTCGCCACTTTCGGCTTCTGTTTCTTGTGGTCTACTTCAATCAGTATTTTGCTTAAACTAAATCGAATTTTTGGCAGAGAACGTTTTTTAATCCTTTTTAAATTGGTTCTACAAAGATTGAATTTCACTGGTACATCAATGAAATGAAAAATCATTTTAGAAAAAAGTTTAGAAGATGGCGAATAGGGTGGCTCAGTCTTCAACTCCCAGGCGCCAATGACACAGAAGCAGTGATTTGGCATTTTCAACTGGGGTACTGGGTTCATCTCACTTTTAGGGGAGTGCGGAGGTCGGTGCCTAGTCAATGCTGCAGCCCGACCAGCGAGGAGCTGAAGCAGAAGCGAGGGCATTGCCTCACCTGGGAAGCGCAAGGGAGGAATCCCTTTTCCCTAGCCAGGGAACTGAGACACACAACACCTGGAGAATGGTGGCTCCACCCCAATACTGCGCTTTGGGCAAACAGGCACACCAGGAGATCATATCCACACACCCCTGGCTGGGAGGGTCCCACACCCGGAGCCTCCCTCATTGCTATGCACAGCAGTCTGCTTGATCTACCCGGCAAAGGCAGCGGTAAGGGGCTGGGAGGCGCCCGCCATTGCTCAGGCTTAAGTAGGTAAAACAAAGCTGCTACAGGAGCTCGAGCTGGGTGGAGCTCACGCCCGAAGCTCAAGGGGCTCCTACTGTCTCTGTAAGACTCCACCTCTGGGGGCAGGGCACAGTAAGCAATAGCAAGTAGCAGATGCCTCTGCAGACCCAAACGACTCTGTCTGACGAGCAGAGAGCAGTGGATCTCCCCAGCAGGAGGTTGAGATCTGAGAAGGACAGGCTCCTGCTCAAGATTCCCCTGGCCCTAGGTAGCCCCTAGCAGGAGACATCCCCACACTAGGGAGCGATCCTGACACCCCCACACCTCACAGGGTGGAGTACACACCCCTAGAGAGCTTCCCAAAGCAAGAATCAGACAGGTACTTGCTGTTAGAAATATTCTATCTTCTGCAGTCTCTGCTGCTGATACCCAGGCAAGAGCAAGAGATTACAGAGTGGAACAAGCAATCTCCAACAGCAGACCTACAGCTAAGAGTCCCTGACTGTTAGAAGGAAAACTATCAAACAGGAAGGATTACCTACCTGCAAAACCCATCAGTACATCACACCATCATCAAGACCAGAGCAGATAAAACCCTGCAAAGATGGGGAAAAGCAGAACCCGAAAAGCTGGAAATTCAAAACAAGAGCATCTCAGCCAAAGAGGCGCAGCTCATGCATGTGGATCGAAGCTGGGCGGAATGGCTTTGTGAGATGAGAGAGAAGAAGGCTTCAGATCATTAAATTTCCTCAATTTAAAGGAATTCCATTACTTGTATAAAAGAAACTAAAATCTGCAGAAAAAAAAGTGGAAAAGATTAGCTGGCTAAGACCTAGATTAATGCAGAGAAGGTCATAAAGCAGAATAGAAAGACATAGAAAACAACAGCCACGAGAAATCGTAGACAAATACAAACTGATAGCCGACTCGATCAACTGGAAGAAAGAGTATCAGGTGGGGTCCGATAAGATGAGAGAATAGGCGAGAAGAAGAGAAACCAAAAGAAAGAAAGAAGTAAGACAAAGCCTGCAAAGAAGTATAGGATTATGTAAAAAGACCGTCGATCTGATTAGGGTGCCTATGAAAGTAGAGGGGAAAATGGAACCAAGTTGGAAAACCTCTTCAGGATATCGTCAGGAGAACTACAACTGAAGTAGGGCGAGGCCAACGATTCAAATCCAGGAGAAATACAGAGAGCATACAAAGATGCCTCCTCCGGAAGAACACTCAACTCAAGATTTTACATAGTACCAGATTCCGCCGAGTTGGAAATGAGGAAAAATCTTAGGGCAGCCAGAGAGAAAGTCGGATTACCCACAAAGGGAAGCCAGCATCAGACTCTGGCAGAATCTCTAGAAGCCCAGAAACTCTACAAGCCAGAAGAGAGAGTAGGGGCCAATATTCAACATTCTTAAAGAAAGAATTTTAAACCCAGAATTTCATATCCAGCCAGAGCCCTAAGTTTCATAAGTGAAGGAGAAATAAAATCCTTTACAGAAATACGTCTTAGAGATTTTGTCACCACTAGGCCTGCCTGCCACAAGAGACCCTGGAAGTACTAAACATGGAAAAGGAACAGCAGTACCAGCCATCTCAAAAACATGCCAAAATCTCTTAAGAGACCATGAGATAAAGGAAGAAACTATATCAACTAATGGGCAAAATAGCAGTTAATATCATAATGGCAGGATCAAGTTCACATAACAATCTAGCATAGAAATGTAAAATGGACTAAATGCTCCAATTAGAGACACAGACTGGCAAACTGGACCAGAAGTCAAGACCATCAGTCCTGCTGTATTCAGGAGACCCATCTCACAGAGACATACATAGGCTCAAAATAAAAGGTGCAGAGGAAAGATTTACCAAGGAAATGGAGAACAAAAGCCCCAGGGGTTGCAATACTAAGTCTCTGATAAAACAGACTTTTAAACCATCAAAATCAAAAGAGACAAAGGCCATTTACACTTAATGGTAAAAGGGGATCAATTCAACAGGGAAGAGCTAACTATCCTAAATATATATGCACCCAATGCAGGGCACCCCAGATTCACATAAAGCAAGTCCTTGAGACTTACAAAGAGACTTAGACTCCCATACAATATGTGGGGGGACTTCAACACTCCACTATCAGCATTAGACAGATCAGCGAGACAGAAAGTTAACAGGATATCCAGAGATTGAACTCATCTCTGCAGCAAGCAGACCTAATGAACATCTATAGAACTCTCCACCCCAAATCAACAGAATATACATTCTTCTCAGCACCACATCGTACTTATTCCAAATTATTACATGTGGTGATAAAGCCTCCTCAGCAAATGTACAAGAGCAGAAATTGGCCACAAACTGTCTCTCAGACCACAGTGCAATCAAACTAGAACTCAGGACTAAGAAACTCAACAATCAAAACCGCTCAACTTCATGGAAACTGAACAACCTGCTCCTGAATGACTACTGGGTACATACTTGAAATGAGAGCCCAGAAATAAAAAAGAGATGTTCTTTGAGCAGTGAGGCAAGATACAACATACCGAATCTCTGGGACATTTAAGCAGTGTGTAGAGAGGGAAATTTATAGCACTAAATGCCCACAAGAGAAACTAGGAAAGATCTAAAATTGACCTCTAACGCCAGCTAAAAGAAATTAAGAGAAGCAAGAGCAAACACGACCGAGAGAAAGCTAGCGGAAACAAGGAAATAGCATCAAGATCAGAGCAGAACTAGAGGAGATAGAGACACAAAAAACCCTCAAAATCAATGAATCCAGGAGTTGGTTTTGAAAGATCAACAAAATTGACAGACCACTATGAAGACTAATAAAAAGAAGAAAGAGAAAGAATCAAATCAGCTAAAAGCTGATAAAGGGATATCACCACCGACCCCACAGAAATACAAGCTTCACCATCAGAGAATACTATAAACACTCTCATAGAATAAACTGGAAAATCTAGAAGAAAGAAATGGATAATTTCTAGACACTTACACTCTTCAAGACTAAACCAGGAAAGTTGAATCCCTGAATAGACCAATAGCAGGCTCACAAGTGAGGCAACAATTAATAGCCTACCAACCAAAAAGTCCAGGGTTCCTGGTGGATTCACAGCTGAATTCTACCACAGAGGTACAAGGAGGAGTTAGTACCATTCCTTTACCGAGCTATTCCGAAATCAGCGAAAAGAGAATCCTCCTAACTCGATTTATGAGGCCAACATCATCCTGATACAAAACCTGGCAGAAATACAACAAAAAGAAATTTTAGACCAATATCTGAACATGATGCAAAATCCTCAATGCTACAGGCGGATTCCAACCAACACATCAAAAGCATCACCATGATCAAGTAGGCTTCATCCCTGGGATGCAAAGGCTGGATTCAACGATACGCCAATCCAATAAACATAATCCCAGCATATAAACAGAGACCAAGAGACAAGAACCACATGGTTATCTCAATAGATGCAGAAAGGCTTTGACAAAATTCAACGGCCTTCATGCTAAAAGCGGCTCAATAAATTCGGTATTTGATGGAGCGTGCCTCAAAATAATAGAGCTAAACTGCCGTGACCACAGCCAATATCATACAGATAGGCAAAAACTGGAAAAAATTCCTTTGAAAACTGGCACAAGACAGGGATGCCCTCTCTCACCACTCCTATTCAACATAGTGTTGGAAGTTCTGGCTAGAGACAATCAGGCAGAAGAGAAAGGAAATCAGGGAGTATTCAGTTAGGAAAGAAAGAAGTCAAATTGTCCCTGTTTGCAGATGACATGATTGTATATTTAGAAAGAAACCCCATTATCTCAGCCCAAAGTCTCCTTCCAAGCTGATAAAAGCAACTTCAATAAAGATCTCAGGATACAAAATTAATGTGCAAAATCCCACAAGCATTCTTATACCAGTAACAGACAAACAGAGAGGCAAATCATGGAATGAACTTTATTCACAATTTGCTTCAAAGAGAATCAAATACCTAGGAATCCAGCTTGCAAGGGATGTAAAAGGACCTCTTCAGAGAACTACAAACCACTGCTCAGTGAAATAAAAGAGGACACAAACAAATGGAAGAACATACCATGCTCATGGATAGGAAGAATCAATATAAATTAGAAAGTACATACTGCTTTAGGAGTTATTTATAGATTCAAGTACCATCCCCATCAAGCTACCAATGGAGTTTTAAGCTACAGTGGAAAAAACTTTGCTTCCAGGTTTCGCCTGGAACCAAAAAGGAGAGCCATACATCTCCCAAGACAATCCCTAAGTCAAAAGAACAAAGCTGGAGGCATCCAATACCTGACTTGATATACTACAAGAGCTACAGTAAGCAAAACAGCATGGTACTGGTACCAAAACAGAGATATATAGACCAATGGAACAGAACAGAGTCCTCAGAAATAATACCACACATCTACAGCCATCTGATCTTTTGTGACCTGAGAGGAAACAAGAAATGGAGAGGATTCTATTTAATAAATGGTGCTGGGAAAGGTGGCTAGCCATAAGTAGAAAGCTGAATCTGGATCCTTTTGCTTCTCCTTATCACGAAAATTAATTCAAGATGGATTAGAGATAAATGTGGGGCCTAATACCATAAAAATCCTAGAGGAAAACCTAGGTAGTACCAAAATTTCAGGACATAGAGGCATGGGCAAAGACTTCATGTCTAAAACTTACCAAAAAGCAAGCCGAAGCCAAAGGTCCAAGCGTGGGATCTCTCATTAAACTAAAAGAGCTTCTGCACAGCAAAAGAAACTACCATCAGAGTAAGACAGGCAGCCTACAGAATGCAGGAGAAAATTTTTGCAATCTACTCATCTGACAAAGGCTAATATCCAGAACCTGCAAAAAGAACTCAACAAATTTATCAAGATAAATCTTCTATATCTCATCATCACTGGCCATCAGAGAAATGCAAATCAAAACCACAAGTAAGATACCATCTCACTTTGATTGAATGCGATCATTAAAAGTCAAGGAACAACAGGTGCTGGAGAGGATGCGGGAAATAGGAACACTTTTACACTGTTGGTAGGTTATGCCAAACTGGATTCAACCATTTATAGAAAACAATTATGGCGATTCCTCAAGGATCTAGAACTAAGATGTACCATACATTGACCATCCCATTGCAGGTATATATACCCAAAGTTATAAATTATGCTGCTCTAAAGACACATGCACCGTATATTTTACATTGCAGCACTATTCCTAATATAAAAGAGACTTGGAATCAACCCAAAGTATCCATCAAGTGACAGATTGGATTAAGAAAATGTAAGCACATATACACCATGGAATACTATGCAGCCATAAAAAGGATAGGTTGTATGTCCTTTGTAGGGACATGGATGCAGCTGGAATCCATCATTCTTAGCAAGCCCTGCAAAAGACAGAAAATAAACACGCATGTTCTCACTCTGGAGTGGGAACTGAACAATGAGATCACTTGGACTCGGGAAGGGAACATCACACGGGGCCTATCATGGGGAGGGAGGGAGGAGGATTGCATTGGGAGATTATACCTGATGAAATAGCGAGTTGATAGGTGCAACACACCAACAAGGCACAAAATTATACATATGTAACAAACCTGCCACGTTATGCACATGCCCTAGCTTACAGTATAATAGCAATAAATAAATTTAAAAAAGAAAAATCATTTTTATTAAGTAATCTTCAGTATACTCTGAAACATCTGATATGAATTTCATGAGCAGTCGTCTTATTATTCAGTTGAGAACGTGGTTACAATCCACCCAGATTTTGCCAACGTGGGAATCGGTATTATTTCTATTGATTGACTTCTGAATTTTCACACATGTGTAAGACTCAATTGTGAACTATAAAATAGACTTACCTAGCTTGATCTCTGATTGTTAACAACATCAGAAAACTCATAGATGTATAATTATAGATGTAGTAATTGTATCATGCTCTCTACACTGACAATATCATTTTCTAAGTTATAAAAATATATTTAATAATG
The DNA here is from genome assembly GCF_008728515.1 of Papio anubis. Lineage (NCBI taxonomy): Eukaryota > Metazoa > Chordata > Mammalia > Primates > Cercopithecidae > Papio > Papio anubis. The sequence goes on from NC_044994.1 coordinate 11,864,188, forward strand.
AATTTCACATGTATCCCCTATCCTTCAACCTGTTTCAGTGAGCTGTAATTTTTTTATTCAATTTTATCACAAATTCACCATTCTGTCTAAAATTTGAATGACTTCGATACATATCACATTTTCTTAATTTTCTACCACCAGAAGCACCTTCTCTACCACAGAATTTTAATTTATCATGTAACTTTTTCCTTGTTAGAAAAATTAGCACTCCTATTACAGTAGGTAGGTAGGTAGTCAGAAATGAGCAGAGAAGAAGCCCCCCTCCACCCCCACCCCCAGCAGGTGATGGTCAGGCGGTTGCTAAACTGCCTCTCTAAAATAATGATTGGTCACAGCTGGCGCCAGAGAAAGGCAGTCTCCCAGTAGATAGAAAAACCTCAAACCGGTGATCAGCAGCTTCCCGATAAGATCTCAGGAGTTGGGCAAGTGGGCTCAAGCATGCGCAGTAGGAGGCAAGATGGCTGCGTTTAACCAGTATATGACTATCTAGGAACGCTGGCCTAGTAAGGGAAGACTGCCTCAAGCGCACATGCGTACAACTCCAGTAAACACACTGTGCATGCTGCACCCCCCAAGAACTAACAGGCCACTGTGCATATGGACAGGCCACCCGAGGGAAGAATCAGGGGAGAAGTAATGCAAGACCCCGGAAGGATGCCAACAGGTAAAACCCTAAGTCAAAAGTTAAACCATGCCCTAGATCTCTCAAGTTGCCTGCTTGATCCTCTTCCAAGGATACATTTCTTCCTTTTATTCCTGCTTTAAAACTTTTTAATAAACTTTAACTCCTGCTCAAAAACTTGTCTCAGTCTCTTACTCTGCCATATGCCCCTCGGGCAAATTCTTTCTACTGAGGAGGTGAGAGTTGAGCTTGCTGCAGACCCTTACAGATTTGCCACCAGTAACCTTACTAATAGAATTCTACCTCCTTTCTAATCTTGTATCCAACTTTTATAAGTCTATACAACAGGACTATTTAAAATGTCACAATTTAACTACATCTTCTTGTACTTTAAACCTAAATTTTAGTTACATGCTTCATCATATCTAATAAATTACAAAAAGCGAAGAGTCCTAAATTAATGCTGTCCTGTATGTATCATCTTGTATTCGTAGATTGGCCCCTGATGAAAATTCACTTGTGCAATGCTACAATTGCAATTGATATCATCAATTGACTCAATTGGTGAAATCTTACAAATATTTGCAAATAATCCTAATATTTGTTTTGGTAACAATTTTAAATTATTACAGTCACTAGCATATGAGTTATAATAAAACACAGATTTAATATTAAACTGTTAAAAACCGGTAAAAAAACATATGCAGCACTTGTATAGAACTGTGCTTATATGGTAGGATATTCATCTGGTAGATGTGGTACTTTTAAGGTAACCTGATCACTGTGCATACAAATGCCATCACTTACTTCACTGATAATTTTGTCACTATTTTCTATGTTGAATTTTGATTTAAAATTTATTGATAATGTTCAATGAAAATTTGTAATTTTTAAACAATAACTGAATAAGACAATAATTTATTTCCTATCTATTGATATACTTTTAAAAGCTTTATTACTTTTAATACAACAGCAAATAAAAGGTTTTACCTTCTGGGAAATTGGGAAGAATTATAAAATATTCCATTGTACCTTGCTACTCAAAAGTGGTCCACAGAACAGCAACATTAGCATCCCCTAGAAGGGCAAGAGAAATGCAGGTTCCCAGGCCCCTCCCTAGCCCTACTGAATCCAAACTGGCATTTTAAGAAGATAAGAGTCCCAGGTGATTCATATGTGTATTTAAGTATAATAGGTTCCCCAAAATAAATTATGAATTATCAAAATATATCTTTTGACTTTCACAAAAATAGTATTTTCAAAAGAGTTGCTTATGTTAGAAATAAAATGTGCACCTTAATAAACTCAGACTACATTTTACGTATCTATATTATCCTCAAGTGGATGGGTTCAGAATTTAAGTCAACATATCAAATAATGCAAATATTTTTATTTGACATCTTCATGCAGATTCTTACAGAAGGATTGAGTTACTGTAACTGAAGACTTGAAAACTAACCAGCAAAAAGTGCTCTGAGGTTATGTTTGGTTGGAAGTGAACCCAGATGGCTCTGCGAGTCTCCAACAGTTTGTATGCTTAGGTGTGGCTAACTCCTCCAAGCCGTGGGCAATGCGGTACCTCCAATCTCTGGACAACAATAGCAGAGAACTATCTTAGGCCCTTAAATAACTGCCAGGTAAGACCTGCACTAAATATGTGTGCAGTACAGGGCAGGAAGGTAGGAGAAGGTAGACCAAAATTACAAAATGAAGGATCTAGGATAAATTTCTGAAAACAAGATTGAAGTTGTGCGACAGTAGGAGATATGAAATAAGGAAACATCGGTCCTTTTCTCAGAGTAATTAAGAATAAGATTATGCTTTAATCTGCATCAGTATATTAAGTTCTTCCTTCAGGTTTGTATTATGCAAACCTGAAGTATAATCCTCTGCATTATACTCACAGTATATTTGCATGTTGATAATTTATAGGGGATAACAGAAAGTTGCTTCCCAGTAGACTAATTTTATCTCAATGACAGTATCCAATGTTTAAAAAATGATAGTACAACCAATTCAATGTTTACCTAATATAAAAATATTTTAAACCTAAAAGGCAGGTTTTATTTACGTTACAACATCTGAAAATGCCTCCCAAATCCCTATGAGTTTCTGAGATCTCCACTTTGTCAACCATGAGCTAGAATTGGCTGGTGATTTGGCAATGGCAGCTGTAGGAAAACTTATAGCAAATAAATAGACCTGATTTTTACATGTTGGATTCTCCTCAGATCTCACCTCTAACTCACAGCTCGTTGATAATTAATAATCATTTTTTCTATGTAAAAAAGTAAACAGATCAATTACTTCATAATTAGATAATTTTAATAAGTGAAAGAGACTGATAAATCTGTATTTCTACAAAAATCACTATGACATTCAAAGTTTTTGTTGATATTGCACACTGTTATGGACTAAATGTTTGTGTCTCCCCCAAATTCACGTGTTGAAGCTCTGACCCCCAGTGCGATGGTAATTGGAGATGGAGTTTTAGAGATGAGGTCTTAAGAGTGGGACGTTAATCAGATGAGATTGGTTTCATTATAAAAAGAAGAGACATAAGAGTGTTCTCTTTCTTCCTCTCTCCCTCCCTGCTCCTTCCTCCCTTTTGCCCTTCCTCTCTCCCTCCCCCTCTCTCTGTAAGTACCCACCAAGAAGAGATCATGTGAGTGAGACACAGTGAGACAGTAAAGTAGCAGCAGCCTATAAGCCAGGAGGAGAGACCTTAGAATGAAACCAACCCTCCCAGCACCTTGATCTTGGACCGCCCCACCTCCATAATTGTGGGAAATAAATTTCTGTGATTTATGTCACTGAGTCTATGGCATTTTGTAATAGGAGCCCAAGCAGACTAATACATACTTCAAATAATTTCTATTCCAAATTATTTGATAGTAGGCATAGACAAAGGAAAAGTTCAATTTGACTATTACATCATAAGATTTCAATTATAATAATCATTTAAAGGCAAAGATGAGAAAACTGACCTAGAAAGGCAACATATTAGATGTCAGAGAAATGTGAAGTGCTTCCTTTCTTGCTTTATTGAATCAAGTAAATCTAAAATATATTTAAAAAATAGTAATGACAAACCATGCCCTGATTTTTGAAAACAGGCATTGTAAAAGCCGTATTATATAGAACTTAATAAACATATCAAAAAAGTTAAATGCATACACAATACATATTATTTTCACATAAAATTCTAATGTCGGCCTGAAATTACTGGTAAGAATAAAGAAAAAAGTGCATAGATTAAAAACCAGAGACATATAATGAAGATTATTAGATATAATGAAGCTATGTAGCTGAGAATAAAAGCCCCAAATCGCTCTTGATACTTGAATCTAAGAATCCTTAAGGTAGTGTACTAGGAAAATCTTGTTTAAAAGTATCTGTACATAACTAACAATTCCATGTTACAAATAGAATCTTAGAACAAATTTGTGTATGTGAGTGTTTTCTTCAAGGCATAAATAAAACAATATATTCTGAAAGTTACATTTTATATACAGATATAAAATTGTTTTTCTCATATAATTTCTATTGTGCTGAGATTCCAGGAAGATGTTTTCTAATGTATCTGTAGAATGCTATGAAAATCATCCAGAACAAAAAGGTTATATCTGATTAAAATCCTCATGAGCCAGAATTTGTGTTTGTTTTCATCGTTCTCATATTCCTTGTGCTGAGAACATAGCAGGGACTCAATAAATGGCACACAGCAGGGACTTAATAAATATGGAACGAGTGAATTAATTGACAGGAATCAGAATATGCTACCTTGTAATATGATGCCTTGGCATGTTGTATACTTTAAGCTAAAGGAATTTGAGTAACAGCAGATTCAGGAAGTGCTCTCTGACCTCCCCCTTCATAAGACCTTCATGTGAGAGATGCCTTTCTTATAGCCAAAAGAAGCATCCTTATGTCCAAAACAGGGATGCCAAGAGGAAGCTGAATGAACAGACCTTGTTAAGTTTCCCCCAGTTTTCTACCCGTAGCTCATACATCTTTGTCCCATCACATTTTTCCATGATCTTCCATTCTTCATCAAACTCAGTATAAAAACACTCAGGTTTAATTATTTCTTCAGGTCTTCATTTCTTTACAACTGACATGAAGTAAATTAGTATATTTTTCTCTTGTTCAAAGGTCTTTCATCAATCTAATTTAGAGGGTCCCAGCAAATGAATCTAAGGTGGGTAAGAGATTTTTTTTCTTCTCTAGATAATGAATGTGTTGGCCAGGGTTCCCTAAAGAGACAGAGCTAATAGGATAGATTTATGTATGAAGGGGAGTTCATGAAGGAGTATTGACTCACACTGTCACAAGGTGAAGTCCTACAATAGGCCATCTGCAAGCTGAGGAACAGGGAAGCCAATCCGAGTCCCAAAACCTCAAAAGCCGGGTAGCTGACAGTGAAGCTTTCAGTCTGTGGCCAAAGGCCCCGAGAGCTCCTGGCAAATCACTGGTGAAAGTTTAGTCCAAAAGCTGAAGAACCTGGAGTCCGATGTTCGAGGGCAGGAAGCATCCAGCACAGGAGAAAGATGAAGACCAGAAGACTCAGCCAGTCAAGTCTTTCCATGTTCTTCTGCCTGCTTTATTCTAGCCCCAGCTACAGCTCACAGACACACCCAGGAACAGTACTTTGCATACTTCAATTCAATCAAGTTGACATTCAATGTTAACCATCACAATGAGTGAACACTTTCGTAAATTGTAAGGTTATCGTCATTAAAACTACTCTTGTGATGTTTAACCATATTAATTATAAGTACTTATAAATAACAGAAAAAGAGATTAAGTAGACATTTAATGTTATTGTTTAATATATTTGATAGTTAATGAAGAATGAAATTTCCATGTAGGGTTTCACACATATCACTATCTTCAACTTCTTCTTTTGCTTGTATACTAGTTTCCAGTTACCTCACCCATTAGGAAGAAAGCTCTGTAAGAGCAATGGCTTTGTTTTATAAACCCCTGTACTAATGGTGCTGAAAACAGTGCTTGTCAAATAGCAAGTGCTCAAAAACTGTTTGCTAAGTGAAAGAATAAATGTAAAGCACAGGTTCTCAAGCCAGTTTAGATGGTGAGGCATCTAGAAATTATGCTTGATGTACCTTAAAAAATACTGTAACAGGCAGGGCATGGTGGCTCACACCTGTAATCCCAACACTTTGGAAAGCTGGGGAAGGAGGATTGCTTGAAGGCAGGTGTTTGAGACCAGCCTGGGAAACAAACTGATACGGTTTAGCTGTGTCCCCACCCAAATCTCAACTTGAATTGTATCTCCCAGAATTCCTACATGTTGTGGGAGGGACTCAGGAGGAGGTAACTGAACCATGGAGTCCGGTCTTTCCTGTGCTATTCTTGTGATAGTGAATAAGCCTCATGAGATCTGATGGGTTTATCAGAGGTTTCCACTTTTGATTCTTCCTCATTTTCTCTTGCCACTGCCATGTAAGATGTGCCTTTCACCTCCGTCTGTAATTCTGAGGCCTCCCCAAACATGCAGAACTGTTAAGTCCAATTAAACCTCTTTTTCTTCCCAGTCTCAGGTATGTCTTTACCGGAAGCATGAAAACAGACTAATACACAAAGCAAGACCCCATTTCTACCAAAAATTTTTTAAAAAGTTTAACTAGGCATGGCTGTACACAACTGTAGTCCCAGATACTCAGGAGGCAGAAGCAGGAGGATCACTTGAGTTTGAGGCTGCAGTGAGCTATGATCGTGCCACTGTACTCCAGGCTGCATGACAGAGTACAGAGTGAAACTCTATCTTTTAAAAGAAAAATATATATATAGAGAGTAAAATATCCAAATATTAGGCTTAAAAGTATTAAGCTTATAATGGATAAAAATCACGCAATACTATCTGTAGTTGTAAATTATGGAATAATGTATGTTAATTTTTTCATTTCCACTTTTAACTCTCCCACTCAAAATTTCAAATATGATAAAATGTGGAGTATCTACCAAGTGTCTTGAACATGTTTGTACTTTAAATATTAATAGGTTTAGATTATAATTGCAAGTCATTTAAACTCAGAGCACCAGCATTGCTTATGTGAAATGGATTTGCTATGCTAATACATGTCCCTTTTCTGTCTTGTGCAATGTTAGGGTCAATAAAAATAGATTTAAAAAATACCAGCAGGTTATTAAAGGTGACACAAGTCCTTTCATTAAAATAATGCTATTATTACCATCTGAATGCTAACATCAACTTCTAGAATTTGAAGGCCAATTTCTGTAGAATCTCTGTACTTTTGTCTTAGTCTGTTTGGTTGCTATAACAGAGTACCATAAACTGGATGACTTATAAACAACATAAATTTATTTCTTATAGTTCTGAAGGCTGGAAATGTAACCACCCAATGGGTTTACCTTGCCTGCTGTCCAGACAGTGCTGATTTATCAAGATAGAGGAATTGCAATAGAGAAAGAGTAATTCACACACAGCAGGCTGTGCGGAAGATCCAAGTTTTATTATTACTCAAATCAGTCTCCCTGAGCGTTCAGGGATCAGAGTTTTTCAGGACAATTTTGTGGGTAGGGGAATACCAGTGTGTCAAGAGTGCTGACTGGCCGGGTCAGGGACGAAATCATAGGGAATTAAAGCTGTCTTCTTGTGCTTAGTCAGTTCCTGGGTGGGGGCCACAGATCAGATGAGCCAGTTTATCTATCTGGGTGATGCCGGCTGATGCATCAAGTGCAGGGTCTGCAAAATATTTCAAGCACTGATCTTAGGAGCAGTTTAGGGAGGGTCAGAATCTTGTAACCTCCAGCTGCATGACCCTTAAACTGTAATTTCTAATCTTGTGCCTAATTTGTTAGTCCTACAACGGCAGTCTAGTCTCCAGGCAAGAAGGAGGTTTGTTTTGGGAAAGGGCTGTTACCATCTTTGTTTTAAACTACTAAGTTCCTCCAAAGTTAATTCAGCCTATGCCAAGAAATGAACAAGGACAGCTTGGAGGTTAGAAGCAAGATGGAGCTGGCTAAGTCAGACCTCTTTCACTGTATCAGTTACAATTTTGCAATAGCGGTTTCAGAAAGAACAAGATCAAGGCACGGGCACTGGCAAATTTGGGGTCTGGTGAGGACATGCTTCCTAGTTCACAGATGGTAGTTTTCTCACTGTGTCCTCACATGGTGGAAGGGACAAGGGAGCTTTCAGGGATATCTTTCATAAGGCAAATAATCCCACTCATGAAGACTCCCATCTCATGATAAAATCACCTCCCAAATGCTCTGCCTCCTAGTACCATGACATTGGGTGATAGGATTTCAACATAAGAATTTAGTGGGGACACAAATATTCAGTCTATAGCAACTGTAATTCCAAACACCATAACATCATAGCATATTTCAGCAATAACCTAAATTGATAAGAATTGCAAAGAAAAGATAAAGTAATATTAGATAGGTAGCTATTCTTGAAAAAGTTTAATATTCAATAAGGATGACTATGTAGGTATTCAAGTTACCTGAGTATTCTATTTCTACATATTAGCCTAGGAAATAGGGAAATTAGTTGGCCAAATAATTACTGGGCAAATAAATACATTAGGGGAAAAAATCCACATCAACAATACTTTGAGAAACGAGGTAGGGGCATCACTTTAACATTGCTTAAGGTTTGCCATAAATTTTGTAGTGAAAGGAACATATACTCAACTGCCTCAAACACACTATTTCTAGAATGCTTGGCCTCTTTCGACAACAACATCTTCATCTCTAAAATTACTCCTGAAGCTAGCTAAGGGCATCAGAGTGTGAGCTCCTTGGAGGCAAGGATAGCATCTTGGTTTTCATTGTAACTGAGACACAATACTTAGTAAATGTCTGTAGAGCAAATATGACTGTGCTGAATGTGCCAACCATATATAATTATTTGAAATACACTGCACTATTGTTTGTCATCAACCACTGAAATATCCAGTAATTATTCTGTGCATCCAAAACCTATCTCAAGGCTGCCTATTGCATCCAGGAGAGTCAGAAAATCCATTGTCAGTTCATATTAGAAAAACTGCTAGAAATGTTCAATTCAATTCACTAAAGATTTGTTAGTCTCCTGCTATGTGTCTTTTTATTATACTAGATGCTATAAGAAAATAAAAGACATAAATGTCATGATCCTTGCACTTAGAAGGGACTTGTCTATTTCTATCCCTGTATATATGTGCCACTATAACTATTTTCCAAAGAAACATATCCCTCAATCTTTCACAGTAAGTCGCAGTAGCATTTTTATTAGGAAACTCAAGTAATAAAAAGGGCAGTTCTCATAAATGCTAAATCTGAACAAACAAACAAGGGGCTATAAAGGAACTAGGGGAGTCATAATACTAGGTGAGCCAAGGAAGAAAGAATGCTACAAGTTAAGTAGCGCTGTAACTAAAACAATAGCTGAGAATGAAACTCTCACAGGGAAATGCAATAAAAAGACAAACACTGCCTGAGAAAAATATCATCTGTATCTTATGGGTAGTGGGCTCCATTTTTCCTTTTCTTCTAATCTTTTAATGTTAATTTAGAAGACACGGACTAGAAAAAAATAAAGATAGACATTTTGAAGACATGAGGTATTACTTGTGACTGGTCAACCAGAAGGGTACACAATAAACAGGATAAAAGGAAATACATTGGTGAAGCCAAGACATCTGCTCCCAATCCTAATTTCATTGAACAGTTTGATTAAAGGGAAAGAAAATTCATTTAAATTAATGGCTAGTATTTGCATTTTAATGGAACTTTTTGGAAGATGTAGTCACCAAATATTTCAGCTATTTCCTCAGGGAAGGCAATAGGATTTCAATTCATTTCAGAATTCTAAAGCAAGTAAAAATATGATCCCATTCTCATAAGACCAAGCAAAGCAAATCTTTTGAATGTCTTCAAACAAATCAATTCAATGGCAAATCAATAAATATTTTAAAAAGAGAATATCCTTGACTCCTCAATTATTTTACCGTAATCCAGAGAGAGAAATTGGACCCAGATTTACAAGCAAATCAGGAAGTCTGAATATCTTTCACTGAAACTAGACCACATCCAAGTGATAACTGACTGGTAAGTTTTGATCTCCATCTTCCTAACTCTATCCAGGGAAGCTGGATATGCTGATGGATTTAGCTGACTTGTAATAAGCTATTGGTGCTCTGTAGTTGTCAATGTGTCAGTTTTTTATTTGTAGGAATGCCCATGACAAAAAAGCATTTTTGTTGTTTCTACAGCTTCACATTTACTGCATTGAAGAAATAGGACAAGTTTTAAGAAGCATGTTATCCTGAGTGGTAAGCTATTTCTCTTGCATATGAATGGCTACCTAACATTAATATTTCCTAACTAGTAATTTTTATAAAATGAAATAATAATAATAAATTTTTATAGGAAGTCGTGTATTTCGAAAACATGTTATGTGTTCTTATAACTTTTTTTCTGTGTTTTTTACACAGAAGATGAGAAACAAAAGGAAGAAATGTATTTATCTCTTTTCTACTAATTGTGCAAATTGCTCACAGATGCCAAATAATCCTTCATGTTTTTCTCAGTGAGTCAGGTCCTGGGCTCGTGGAAACTGTGATAAACAGAGAATAGATTTACATATAAGATAGCTTATTACATCAAAGTGAACATGCCTTCAGTATTAATAAATTTTAAAAATCTGCATTTCCATTGGTAGTTTCTACCTCGTCAATATCTTTTTCCCCTTAAAAAATTTTTTAAATTTTTTATTATACTTTAAGTTCTAGGGTATATGTGCACAATGTGCAGGTTTGTTACATATGTATACAAGTGCCATGTTGGTGTGCTGCACCCATTAACTCGTCATTTACATTAGGTATCTCTCCTAATGCTATCCCTCCTTCCTCCCCCCGCCCCATGACAGGCCCCAGTGTGTGATGTTCCCCTTCCTGTGTCCAAGTGTTCTCATTGTTCAGTTCCCACCTATGAGTGAGAGCATGTGGTGTTTGCTTTTCTGTTCTTGCGATAGTTTGCTGAGAATGATGGTTTCCAGCTGCATCCATGTCTCTATAAAGGACATGAACTCATCCTTTTTTATGGCTGCATAGTATTCCATGGTGTATATGTGCCACATTTTCTTTATCCAGTCTATCATTGATGGGCATTTGGGTTGGTTCCAAGTCTTTGCTGTTGTGAATAGTGCCGCAATAAACATACGTGTGCATGTGTCTTTATAGCAGCATGATTTATAATCCTTTGGGTATATACCCAGTAATGGGATGGCTGGGTCAAATGGTATTTCTAGTTCTAAATCCTTGAGGAATCACCACACTGTCTTTCACAATGGGTGAACTAGATTACAGTCCCACCAACAGTGTAAAAGTGTTCCTATTTCTTCACATCCTCTCGAGCACCTGTTGTTTCCTGACTTTTTTTAATTTATTATTATTATTATATTTCTAAGTTCTAGGTACATGTGCATAACGGCAGGTTTGTTACATATGTATACTTGTACCCATGTTGTTGCAAGGTAACCCATCAACTACAAAATTCCATCAACTCGGCTATTTACATCAGGTATAACTCCCAATGCAATCCCTCCCTCCCCCCCATGACAGCCCCTCTCCCCAGCCCAAGTGATTCATTGTTCAGTTCCCACCTATGAGAGAACATGCAGTGTTTGGTTTTCTGTTCTTGTGATAGTTTGCTGAGAATGATGGTTTCAGCTACATCCATGTCCCTGCCAAAGGACAATAAACTCATCCTTTTTATGGCTGCATAGTATTCCCATGGTGTATATGTGCTACATTTCTTAATCCAGTCTGTCACTGATGCACATTTGGGTTGATTCCAAGTCTTTGCTATTGTGAATAGTGCTGCAGTAAACATAATGGTGCATGTGTCTTTATAGCAGCATGATTTATAACTTTTGCATATACCCAGTAATGGGATGTATTGGGTCATATGGTACATCTAGTTCTAGATCTTGAGGAATCACTCATACTGTTTCCTTTCCATAATGGTTGAACTAGTTTACAATCCCACCAACAGTGTATAAGTGTTCCTATTTCTCCACAGCCTCTCCAGCACCTGTTGTTTCCTGACTTTTTAATGACCGCCATTCTAACTGGTGTGAGATGGTATCTCATTGTGGTTTTGATTTGCATTTCTCTGATGGCCAGTGATGATGAGCATTTTTTCATGTGTCTGTTGGCTGCGTAAATGTCTTCTTTTGAGAAGTCTGTTCATATCCTTCATCCGCTTTTTGATGGGGTTGTTTGTTTTTTTCTTGTAAATTTGTTTGAGTTCTTTGTAGGTTCTGAATATTAGCCCTTTGTCAGATGAGTAGATTGCAAAAATTTTCTCCCATTCTGTAGGTTGCCTGTTCACTCTGATGGTAGTTTCTTTTGCTGTGCAGAAGCTCTTTAGTTTAATTGGATCCCATTTGTCAATTTTGGCTTTTGTTGCCATTGCTTTTGGTGTTTTAGACATGAAGTCCTTGCCCATGCCTATGTCGTGAATGGTATTGTCTAGGTTTTCTTCTAGGGTTTCTGTGGTTTCAAGTCTAACATTTAAGTCTGTAATCCGTCTTGAATTAATTTTCGTATAAAGTGTAAGGAAGGAATCCATTTTCAGCTTTCTACTTATAGCTAGCCAGTTTTCTTAGCACCATTTATTAAATAGGGGATCCTTTCCCCATTTCTTGTTTTTGTCGGGTTTGTCAAAGATCAGATGGTTGTAGATGTGTGGCATTATTTCTGAGGGCTCTGTTTTGTTCCACTGGTCTATATCTCTGTTTTGGTACCAGTACCATGCTGTTTTGGTCACTATAGCCTTGTAGGATAGTTTGAAGTCACGTAGTGTGATGCCTCCAGCTTTGTTCTTTTGGCTTAGGATTGTCTTGGCAATGAGGGCTATTTTTTGGTTCCATATGAACTTTAAGGTAGTTTTTTCCAATTCTGTGAAGAAAGACATTGGTAGCTTAATGGGGATGGGATTGAATCTATAAATTACCTTAGGTAGTATGGCCATTTTCACAATATTGATTCTTCCTATCCATGAGCATGATATGTTCTTCCATTTGTTTGTGTCCTCTTTTATTTCACTGAGCAGTGGTTTGTAGTTCACCTTGAAGAGGTCCTTCACATCCCTTGTAAGTTGGATTCCTAGGTATTTTATTCTATTTGAAGCAATTGTGAGTGGGAGTTCACTCATGATTTGGCTCTCTGTTGGTCTACTATTGGTGTATAAGAATGCTTGTGATTTTTGCACATAGATTTTGTATCCTGAGACTTTGCTGAAGTTGCTTATCAGCTTAAGGAGATTTTGGGCTGAGACAATGGGGTTTTCTAAATATACAATCATGTCATCTGCAATCAGGGACAATTTGACTTCTTCTTTTCCTAACTGAATACCCTTGATTTCTTTCTCTTGCCTGATTGCCCTAGCCAGAACTTCCAACACTATGTTGAATAGGAGTGGTGAGAGAGGGCATCCCTGTCTTGTGCCAGTTTTCAAGGGGAATGCTTCCAGTTTTTGCCCATTCAGTATGATATTGGCTGTGGGTTTGTTATAAATAGCTCTTATTATTTTGAGATACGTTCCATCAATACCGAATTTATTGAGAGTTTTTAGCATTAAGGGCTGTTGAATTTTGTCAAAGGCCTTTTCTGCATCTATTGAGATAATCATGTGGTTTTTGTCTTTGGTTCTGTTTATATGCTGGATTACATTTGTTGATATGTATATGTTGAACCAGCCTTGCATCCCAGGGATGGAGCCCACTTGATCATGGTGGATAAGCTTTTTGATGTGCTGCTGGATTTGGATTGCCAGTATTTTATTGAGGATTTTTGCATCGGTGTTCATCAGGGATATTGATCTAAAATTTTCTTTTTTTTGTTGTGTCTCTGCCAGGTTTTGGTGTCAGGATGATGTTGGCCTCATAAAATGAGTTAGGGAGGATTCTCTCTTTCCCGATTGATTGGAATAGTTTCAGAAGGAATGGTACCAGCTCCTGCTTGTACCTCTGGTAGAATTCAGCTGTGAATATGTCTGGTCCTGGACTTTTTTTGGTTGGTAGGCTATTAATTATTGCCTCAATTTCAGAGCCTGCTATTGGTCTATTCAGGGATTCAACTTCTTGGTTTAGTCCTGGCAGAGTGTATGTGTCTAGGAATTTATCTATGTCTTCTAGGTTTTCTAGTTTATTTGCATAGAGGTGTTTATAGTATTCTCTGATGGTAGTTTGTATTTCTGTGGGGTTGGTGGTGATATCCCCTTTATCATTTTTTATTGCGTCTATTTGATTTTTCTCTCTTTTCTTCTTTATTAGTCTTGCTAGCAGTCTATCAATTTTGTTGATCTTTTCAAAAAACCAGCTCCTGGATTCATTGATTTATTTAATGGTTTTTGTGTCTCTATCTCCTTCAGTTCTGCTCTGATCTTAGTTATTTCTTGCCTTCTGCTAGCTTTTGAATGTGTTTGCTCTTGCTTCTCTAGTTCTTTTAATTGTGATGTTAGGGTGTCAATTTTAGATCTTTCCTGCTTTCTCTTGTGGGCATTTAGTGCTATAAATTTCCCTCTACACACTGCTTTAAATGTGTCCCAGAAATTCTGGTATGTTGTATCTTTGTTCTCAGTGGTTTCAAAGAACATCTTTATTTCTGCCTTCATTTTGTTATGTACCCAGTAGTCATTCAGGAGCAGGTTATTCAGTTTCTACGTAGTTGAGCAGTTTTTAGTTTCTTAATCCTGAGTTCTAGTTTGATTGCACTGTGGTCTGAAAGACAGTTTGTTATAATTTCTGTTCTTTAACGTTTGATGAGAAGTGCTTTACTTCCAACTATGTGGTCAATTTTGGAATAAGTGCGATGTGGTGCTGAGAAGAATGTATATTTTGTTGATTTGGGGTAGAGAGTTCTCTAGATGTCTATTAGGTCTGCTTGGTGCAGAGCTGAGTTCAAGTCCTGTATATCCTTGTTAACTTTTGTCTAATGTTGACAGTGGGATGTTAAAGTCTCCCATTATTGTTGTGTGGGAATCTAAGTCTCTTTTTAAGTCTCTAAGGACTTGCTTTATGAATCTGGGTGCTCCTATATTGGGTGCATGTATATTTAGGATAGTTAGCTCTTCTTGTTGAATTGATCCCTTTACCATTATGTGATGCCCTTCTTTGTCTCTTTTGATCTTCATTGGTTTAAAGTCTGTTTTATCAGAGACTAGGATTGCAATCCCTGCCTTTTTTTTGTTCTCCATTTGCTTGGTAGATCTTCCTCCATCCCTTTATTTTGAGCCTATGTGTGTCTCTGCATGTAAGATGGGTCTCCTGAAAACAACACACTGATGGGTCTTGACTCTTTATCCAATTTGCCAGTCTGTGTCTTTTAATTGGACCATTTAGCCCATTTACATTTAAAGTTAGTATTGTTATGTGTGAATTTGATCCTGTCATTATGATGTTAGCTGGTTATTTTGCTCAATAGTTGATGCAGTTTCCTCCTAGCATCGATGGTCTTTACATTTTGGCATGTTTTTGCAGTGGCTGGTACTGGTTGTTTCTTTCCATGATTAGTGCTTCCTCCAGGAGCTCTGGTAGGGCAGGCCTGGTGGTGATAAAATCTCTCAGCATTTGCTTGTCTGTAAAGGATTTTATTTCTCCTTCACTATGAAACTTAGTTTGGCTGGATATGAAATTCTGGGTTGAAAATTCTTTTCTTTAAGAATGTTGAATATTGGCCCCCACTCTCCTCTGGCTTGTAGAGTTTCTGCCGAGATATCCGCTGTTAGTCTGATGGGCTTCCCTTTGTTGGTAACCCGACCTTTCTCTCTGACTGCCCTTAACATTTTTTCTTGCATTTCAACTTTGGTGAATCTGACAATTATGTCTTGGAGTTGCTCTTCTCAAGGAGTATCTTTGTGGTGTTCTCTGTATTTCCTGAATTTGAATGTTGGCCTGTCTTGCTAGATTGGGGAAGTTCTCCTGGATAATATCCTGCAGAGTATTTTCCAACTTGGTTCCATTCTCCCCATCACTTTCAGGTACATCAATCAGACGTAGATTTGGTCTTTTCAAATAGTCCCATATTTCCTGGAGGCTTTGTTCATTTCTTGTTACTCTTTTTTCTCTAAGCTTTTCTTCTCACTTCATTTCTTTCATTTGATCTTCTGTTACTGATACCTTTTCTTCCAGTTAATCGAATCAGTTACTGAAGCTTGTGCATTTGTCACGTAGTTCTCGTGCCATGGTTTTCAGCTCCATCAGGTCACTTAAGGACTTCTCTACATTGGTTATTCTAGTTAGCCATTCTTCTAATCTTCTTTTCAGGGTTTTTAGCTTCTTTGCAATGGGTTCAGACTTTCTCCTTTAGCTCGGAGAAGTTTCATCGTCTGAAGGCTTCTTATCTCAGCTTGTCAAAGTCACTCTCCGTCCAGCTTTGTTCCATTGCTGGCAAGGAGCTGCATTCCTTTGGAAGGGAAGAGGTGCTCTGATTTTTAGAATTTTCAGCTTTTCTGCTCTTTTTTTTCCCCATCTTTGTGGTTTTATCTACCTTTGGTCTTTGATGATGGTGACTTACAGATGGGGTTTTGGTATGGATGTCCTTTCTCTTTATTAATTTTCCTTCTAACAGTCAGGACCCTAAGCTGCAAGTCTATTGGAGTTTGCTTGAGGTCCATTCCAGACACTGTTTGCCTGGATTTCAGCAGCAGAGGCTGCAGAAGAGTGAATATTGCTGAACAGCAAATATTGCAGCCTGATTGTTCCTCTGGAAGCTTCATCTCAGAGGCATACCCGGCCATGTGAGGTGTCAGTCTGCCCCTATTGGGCGGTGCTTCCCAGTTAGGCTACTCGGGAGTCAGGGACCCACTTGAGGAGGCAGTCTGTCCTTTCCCAGATCTCAACCTCCATGCTGGGAGAACCACTACTCTCTTCAAAGCTGTCAGACAGGGACATTTAAATCTGCAGAGGTTTCTGCTGCCTTTTGTTTGGCTATGCTCTGTCCCCAGAGGTGGAGTCTACAGATGCAGGCAGGCCTCCTTGAGCTGTGGTGGACTCTACCCAGTTCGAGCTTCCAGTACCTACTCAAGCCTCAGCAATGGCAGGCGCCCCTCCCCCAGCCTCACTGCCACCTTGCAGTTAGATCTCAGACTGCTGTGCTAGCAATGAGGGAGGTCCCATGGGTGTGGGACCCTCTGAGCCAGGCACAGGATATAATGTCCAGATGTGCCATTTGCTAAGACCTTTGGAAAAGCACAGTATTAGGGTGGGAGTGAGCTGATTTTCCAGGTGCTGTGTGTCACGGTTTCCTTTGGCTAGGAAAGGGAATTCCCTTACCCTTTGTGCTTCCTGAGTGAGGCGATGCCTCACCCTGCTTTGGTTCTTGCTCGGTGGGCTGCATCCATTGTCCTGCACCCAGTGTCTGACACGCCCCAGTGAGATGAACTGGGTACCTCAGTTGGAAATGCAGAAATCAGCCGTCTTCTGTGTCTCTCACACTGGGAGCTGTAGCGTGGAGCTGTTCCTATTTGGCCATCTTGGAACTGCCAGCCTTCCCCTTAAAATTTTAATACCAATTCAAATATATTTCAGAAAGAGGGGAAAAAATCTACTTGAATTGATACAGACCCCTGAGGTCATAGATTTATTATTTATAAAGGCATAAATCCTAGAAAGCAAATTAAAATTTGTCTTCCCTTTTGCAGATGAGAGAATTGAAAAGCAGATTCTTTAGCTATAGGAATTACCCATTCCAGGAGGGAGTATAGTGAAGCCCTTAAACTGAATAGTTCATTAGGCAGTGCAGGTGCTGCTCTTAGCCACCCATACCTCTTGAGTTTCCATAATGCCATAGTTTACTAAAGATTTGAAACAAATAAAATTCACTCTAAATTGATCCTCAATTTTCTGGTCTAAAGCTAAACTGTGAAGTAAGGGTAGATAAAGACTCCTCTAATGAGCATAGAAAGGAATCACAGTGGGGCTTGGTGGCTTATGCCTATAGTCCCAGCACTTTAGGAGGCCGAGGTGAGTGGATCACTTGAGCCCAGGAATTTGAGACCAGCCTGGGCAACATGGCATAACCCCATCTGTACAAAAAATACAAAAATTAGCCAAGCATGGTGGCATGCCCCTGTAGTCTCAGCTACTCAGGAGGCTAAGATGGGAGGATCATTTGAGCCCGGGAGGTCAAGACTGCAGTGAGTTGTGATTGTGCCACTGCACTCCAGCCTGGGAGACACAGCAAGACTCTGTCTCAAAGGAGAAGAAGGAGAAGGAGGAGAAGCAGGAGAAGGAGAAGGAGAAGAAAGGAGAAGAGGAAGAAGAGAAAGAAAGAAGAAGAAGAGGAAGAAGAAGAAGAAGAGGAAGAAGAAGAAGGAGGAGGGGGAGGAGGAAGAGGAGGAGGAGGGGGAGGAGGAGGAGGAAGAGGAGGAGGAGGGGAAGGAGGAGGAGGAAGAGGAGGGGCAGGAGGAGGAGGAGGAGGGAGAAGAAGAAAGGAAATGAGGAAGAATAAGAAAGGAGAAGAAGAAAGGAGAAGGAGAAGGTGAGTCACAAAATGAAAATGGGAGCAAAAAGTTTTTCTTGTGACTGCTCTCCTTCTTTCTTTTTGAAGACAGTTGTGATTTATTGCTTGTTTTCTAATAGGTTGTGGAACTCAGTGCAAATTAGCAAAGGTATTACATTGATGCCCAAGCTGGGCATCTGTCTCTCTAGATGAAGCTAACAATTATAACTGGAAAATTCACAGAGGTGGGGGGGTGGCAAATACAGGATTCTTGGAATGATATAGAGCATAAAACATTGCTACTGAACACTCGGCAAAGTTCCATTGGAAAGATGGTGGACAAAATATCCTATGCCAGGATGAGAAAGCAATGTTTGAAATAACAAAAGTCTGAAAGTGCTACTTTCTGCTTACAAGCAAGAGTCACAATATTGATGAAGCTCTTATAGACTTAAAAAAACACTGTTGCAATTAAAGTGAAACCTCTAACTTCTGGAAGTCCCAAACAGGAAGGACAGTCATGCTAATCTGATGAGATGACAGAAGATCTGTCACCTAATCTAACGGCTGCATTTATGCACACTCTCCTGCAGTGTGCTTGCAAAGGAAACACTGTTGGCTCTGTAATAACTCAGGAGGAACAAACTGTGCCTATCCTTAACTTGAGGCAGTTAATGTCTTGCCTGGAAAAATAACAAGATGAATTGCTTTCCATTGATTATTTTTATAGCACTCAACACCATAGCACATATGCTCGTTAGCCTAATGACCACCACAAATGCTTTGAGGACATGTGGGTGGCTAACAATATATCAGGCTATATACACTCTGCTATGAAGCCACAGAGAAAATGCAGGCAGAGAAAGAAAAAAAGTTAACAAACATGTAAAATAAATCTAGCAAAGGAAGGACAATATGTTTCTACTATGATCTGGGTTGGAAAGGGTTAGAAAAGGTCAGGGGAACACTAGAAACCTACAATTGCTGGTCATTTGGGTAGCCAGAGACATCCACTGGAAGATTGCACTTCATATTTAGACAGAAATATGTCTTATTAAAATAACATTATGAAGTGGCCGCAGTTTTTACCCGATTTCCCCAATGCTGACTTCAGAATGTTTAGATAAATATCATGGAAATTCCATATATCATGCAGTGTGTAAAAGACAGAGAAGCTTCCAAATTCCATGAAGACAACCAAAGGATGAGCTGAAAATTCTTGAACTCAAATTGTAGAGTGAAAGTTATATATTCAGTTTTCTGTATACCTTAAGTTCAACAACAAACTTCAGAAATTATAGAGTGAAAATCTGATATAATTCTAATAATTTTAATTTCAGTGCTCTCCTCACCATGAAATTCATAAAAACTCATAAATATCAAACTATTCTAGGACCCAAAACATACTATGTTCATTTATTACTCAATAATAGTGTTTCACAGAGCATTTTCTATGGAACATTTTTCTCAAAATACTCAAGGCAATAGAATTTCATTTTAAAACAACTTAAATGCTTGAATCTACCTAAAGATTCACAATGACCATGAGCATATTAAAAGTTGTGAGCAGTCCTGCAACTTATAAAACAAAGTTTTCACCAGACCAAAAAAAAACACACACACACACATAAACAAGAACATACAGCTACAGACCATTATTTTTTATGAATATAGATGCAAAAATTCTCAACAAAATTTAGCAACAGAAATGAAATCAGTAAGGCAAAGAGATATCTGCACTCACATGCTCATCACAGCACTATTTACAATAGACAGGGAATGGAATTAACCTAAGTGTCCATCAACAAATGAATAGATAAAGAAAATACAATTCTAGCTATCTATACAATGGAATACTATTCAGTCTTAAAAAGAAGAAAATTCTGCCATTTGCAACAATGTGGATGAAGCTGGAGGACATTCTGCCAAGTGAAATAAAACCAACACTGAAAAATACTGCATGACCTCACTTACATGTGGAATCTTAAAAAGTTGAACTCATAGAAACAGAGAGTAGAATGATGGTTGCCAGGGCTTGTGGGAGGAGTTTGGTCAAAAGGTATTAAGTTTCAGTTAGAATGAATAATTTCTGGAGGTATATTATACAGCATGGTAACTAGTTAACAACAATTTATCATATACTTGAAAAGTGCTAAGAAAGTGGATCTTTTTTTTATTATTATTATACTTTAAGTTCTAGGGTACATGTGCACAACGTGCAGGTTTGTTACATATATATACATGTGCCATGTTGGTGTGCTACACCCATTAACTCATCATTTACATTAGGTATATCTGCTAATGCTATCCCTCCCCCCACTCTCTCCCCATAATAGGACCTGGTGTGTCTTAAATGTTTTCTACACACACACACACACACACATATGTGAGATGACAGATATGTTGCTTAGCTTCATTTAATTATTTTACAATAGATGCATATATGAAAACACCATGCGGCAAACACAATTTGTCAATTATACCTTAAGAAAACTTGGGGAGAAGAATACAACAACATATAAAAAGCATTATACATCATGATGAAGTGGAATTTATTTCAGAAACGCAAGGTAAATTTCATATCTGAAAATCAGTTAATGTAATCACACAATCCATTTACGCAAAATGTTCAAAACCAGCAAATCTGTAGAGACAGAATATAGACTGGTGGTTGCCTAAGGCTGAGGCAGGATGCAGAGAATGGCAGGAATGAGAGGTGGTGACTGCTACATGTTTCTCTTGCAGGCAACAAAAACATGCCAGAATTGGTTGTAGTGATGGTTACACAACCTTGAATATACTAAAAACCATTGAATTGTATTCTTTAAGCAGCTGAATTGTCTGATACGTGAATTTTATCTCAGTAAAGATATTACCAAAAATTATTTTCACAGATTTCTTACTTATAATATTATCATTGCTAGAGTAATAATATTGGCAAGGGTTATTTTTGCCTTTGCAAAATGCTATTCCTTTTGCCTGGAATGCCAAGCGTATTCCCTACCTTTTTTCTGTCTTAAAAACTTCTACTCATTTATTTAATAATCAGCCAAAGTGTCACCACTACTGTAATGTCTTCTATGATTCACTCTGGAAAAGGCAAATGTCTTTGAAACATGTTTAACCGTGACCCACACATGAACCCTGGGTTGGTGGCTGGGTGGATGGATGGATGAATGGATGAATAAATAGATAGATGATAGATAGATAGATAGATAGATAGATAGATAGATAGATAGATAAAAAAATTTACAAAGCAATATTTACTCTTACCACATGCAATTCATGCTAATATTTTCTATTGCATATTATTCTAGTCTAGTCAATTTCATTTTAAAAAATGTTTTTGTGGCCCATTAAATTAATTTCATGACCCTCTAATGAGCGGCAATCTGCAATTTGACCAATACTATCAAAAATAAATTGAGCCTATATTGTACATTTTAACATAAACATCAGTCTGCGACAGTGAATATTCTTTCTTTGGATTAGTGTTATAGGATGTCATAGTCATTGTATATATTCTGCATTAATCTCCTTTTTGAATATTAGAGTTCTGCTATTCTTTCCCAAGTATTGTAATCCTGAGCTACACAGGTAAGTAAATTTTATGCCAAGGAATTATTTCTACTTGAAGAAAAGACTTGATCACTTACTTTAAAATGATGCTTAGTCCCTAATTTCCTGCTGTATTAGCTAGAAATTTGTTTTTTCCTCCAATATACTCTACAAAGTGGTGGCTGTTTTACTTTCTATTCTGGTAGTGGCTCCTGAGCTGTAACTCTGTCCTGTATTCTGAGTTTCATTATGCTCTCCACAAGCTCCTTTGTGTCCTGCTCTATGTTCTCCTTTCAACATGAGCAGATTGGAAACACAGTGAAAGCGATTTCACCATGAGCAGAGATATGGGTACAAATGGCACTTACTGCATCATGCAAATAATTGCATCCTATGAATGTGTACCACAAGTAATTTTATAATTGAAGTAAGTCATGCCCAGTGAAGAGTAGGTTATCCAAAAAACATGATTTCAAATTTTCATTTTTCCTTTTGTCATATTTACTTATGATTATTTTGTTATTATTTCTGTGTCCATTGTAAAACATTACATCCAGTCTTTAGATAAATAATCTGTATGGAGTGGGAGTGATATGAAGTGGGTATCGAGTCTGGTAATCACTTCTTCGATATAGGGCTAGGACAATATTGGATATAGGTACCTGCAAGTTTATTCTACATATGGCATTTGAATTTATTTTTTCCACAAATCCCCATTTAGGAAATTGCGTATGTGTGCATGATAAGTCACATAACCTGGGTATCAGTAATTTTCTCCTTCAGAAATAATTCCAAAGAAGATGTCCATCAAGAAACACCACAAAAACAGTATTAGGCATAAGGTTTTAGAAGAAGTGGCCTTCATTTAAATCCCAGTTTGGGCCTTAGTAGTCATCTTGCCCTGCAAATACTGACTCCATTCTTATATCTACATATCTTGTGTACCATCTATCTAGATATAGCCCGTGCCATATTTTCTTTAAGCTAGAATTTTATATCTCACAGCCTCATATACTCGTTTGTAAGCATTCTCATGCCTCATTCAGTTACTCACATACCTTGGCAAATGTCTGTAAACATCCCATCTTCATTCTGGATCCTTGGAATAGGCCTGACGAACCACAAACTTAAAGAGCACTTTATTGACTTTTGTATGTACTGCAGATTCTTTATAAGGTCACCAACCTCAAGGGACATGAAATCCAGTGGCAGAGACAAAATAATGATGAACCGATAAAGAACAAGAATGAGAATGTGTGGGGCATATCATAAGTGCTACAGGAATTTTGAAAAAGGAAAGATTTCTGAGAATTCTAATAGTCAGCGAAGGATTCCCTTGAAGACTTACACTGTACGTAAATAGGCAGAAAAGGGAGTATGTTCGAGGCAAAGAAATACATTTAGGAGGCTGTGGCATATAGTGTAGTGGGTCTGATGGTTTTAACTTCAAGTCTAAAATATATCCTTTCCACCTATGTTGTTTTTGAAAAGTTAATGAATATTTCTTAGCCAATAGTATTCTTACCTCTAGAATTAAGATGAAATACCTGCAGTGCTTGGCAACGGTAAGCAATCAATACAAATTTATTGTCTCCTTTTTCCAAAAAAAAACATGAATAGAAGTACAGTCGAAATTAGAAACATTTGTTATTTTATGAATTTGGGGTAAGAAATATGTTTGTTTAGAGTTCGTTGCAATCATGAATCCCATACATGTAACAGGTAACACAGTAACAAAACTGAGAGCTTTTTAAATTCTAAACGCCTTAGACATTTATATTCAAATGAAATAACATATGGCAGGATAGCATTTCTTGCCCCTTTGCTCCTTGTTACTCATGGCATCCTCATTACTTATGGGGAGGAGACTTGTTGGCATAATAAAGTTATCAAACTCTTGCTGTGAAAAGCAATTGATCTTAAAAAGTAGATACTCCATTCAGAAAATTGTGACAATTCATAGTATACAGAAGTTGGCAGGAAAGTCAGACAAACTGCCGGGAAGAAAGACAAAAAAGAAAGAAGGGAGAAAATTCACAGTGAAAAGATCTCAGACTGACAAGAAGGTCATCTGAAAGGTGAATGAAGAATGCCTGCCCCCACCTGAGACTCAGAATATATTCCTAGCTGCCTAGTGTAATATTGGGTCTCCAGTGGTGGACAATTGAATTTGTGACCTTTCCAACTGTTACTGAGATTGAAGGCAGGGTTTCCTGAAAACCCAGCTGAAGGTTAAATGGAAGTCGTATGGATTACCCAATTTGGGATTCCAGTGCTACTGCTGGCCCTCTCCACCCTCCCATCTCCCAGTCACAGCGTCAATGATTTCTGCCTTTTAAGGATGAAAACAACAACAACAAAAAACTACACTGTCAAAAGATCAATGCTTAAACAAAACCTGTGTGGAAAATGAACACTAAGTTTCAGCTGGGCAATATGGCTTTCACAGGACTTAGAGTGTGGCTCCTTTAGCCTAGTGTATCTTTCTTTGTTGCCTGAACATGGCAATTTTGTCATGCTTTGCATCTGAGAGTTTCCACTGATTTCCCACATTTCGCAGGGATAAATGCCCAGTAGTACAATTCTTCAGTCATATGATAGTTGCATGTCTAGTTGTTGTTTTTTTTAACCTGCCAAACTGTTATCGAGATTGGCTATAACATTTTGTAGTCCAACCAGCAATGTATGAGTGTGATCCACTTTCTCTGCATCCCTGTCAGCATTTGGTTCTAGCTGTGTTTTATTTTAGCCATTCAGTTAGGTATATGGTGATACCTCCTTGTAATTTTAATTTGCACATCCCTAATAACTAATGATATTAAACATATTTTCCTGTGCTTATTTGTTATTTTACACACTCTTTGTGTTTTTTGCACATTTTTATTTGGATCAGTTGATTTTTTACTGTTGAGTTTTGAGAGCTCTTTATAAATTATAGCGTTTTGTTGCATATGTGGTTTGCAAATAGTGTTGCTCTTTCTATAGCTCTTATTTTTCTTTCTTAAAATTCAGAGCCAAATTTTTAATAAGCCCAAGTTATCAGTTTTCCCTTTTATGGATTATAATTTTTATGCATGTCTTAAGAAATATTTGCTCAGACCTATATCCTAATTTTTTTTCCTTTTTAAAAATATCTTTCAATTTTTTTAATATTTAAATTTTAATTCTTGTGTTTACATAGTAGATATATATATTTATGGGGTACATGTTATGTTTTGTACAGGCATGCAATGAGTAATAATCACATCATGTAAACTGGGGTCTCCATCCCCTCAAGAATTTATATTTTGTGTCACAAATAATCCAATTATAGTCTTTTAGTTATTTTTAAATGTACAATTAAATTATTGTTGACTATAGTCACTCTGTTGTGCTATCAAATACTAGGTCTTATTCATTCTTTCTCACTACTTTTTGTACCCATTAACCATCTTCACCTCCCCTCAACCCCAGTCCCTCATTACCCTTCCCAACCTCTGGTAATGATTTCTACTCTCTATATCCATGAGTTCAATTGTTTTAATTTTTAGATCCCACAAATAAGTGAGAGTACGTGATGTTTATCTTTCTGTGCCTGGCTTATTTCACTTAACATAAAGACCTCAAGTTCCATCTATGTTATTGCAAGCGACAGGATCTCATTCTTTTTATAGATGAATAGTACTCCATTGTGTATATGTGCCATATTTTCTTTATCCATTCATCTATTGATGCACACTTAGGTTCTTCCAAATTTTGGCTATTGCAAACAGTGCTACAACAAACATGGGAGTGCAGATATCTCTTTGATATGTTGATTTCCTTTATTTTGGGTATATCCCATCAGTGGAATTGTTGGATCCTATAGCAGCTCTATTTTTAGTTTTTTAAAGAACCTCCAAACTTTTCCCCATAGTGGCTGTACTAGTTTACATTCCCACAAACAGTGTATGAGGGTTGCCTTTTCTCCACTTCCTCCCAAGCATTTGTTATTGCCTGTCTTTTGGATATAAGCCGTTTTAACTGGAGTGAGATAATGTCTCATTACAGTTTTGATTTGCATTTCTCTGATGATCAGTGATGTTGAGCACCTTTTCATATGCCTGTTTGCCATTTGTGTGTCTTTTTTTGAGAAATATCTATTCAAATCCTTTGCCCATTTTTACTGGATTATTATATTTTTTTCCTATAGAGTTGTTTGAACTCCTTATATATTCTAATTATTAATCTTTTGTCAGGTGAATAGTTTCCAAATATTTTCTCCCATTCTGTGGGTTGTCTCTTCACTTTGTTAATTGTTTGATTAGCTGTACAGAAGCTTTTTAACTTGATGTAATCCTATTTGTCTATTTTTGCTTTGGTTGTCTGTGCTTATGTGGTATTACTCAAGAAATTTTTTCATTGGCCCACTGATCATTCTGCAGCATATTGCTTAATTTTCATATATTTGTATAATTATCAAAATTCCTCTTGCCATTAATTTCTAGCTTTATCTATTGTGGTCAGAGAAAATGCTTGATATTATTTCAAATTTTTGGCATATTCTAAGTCTTGTTTCATGACTGAACATATGGTCTATGCTGGAGAATGACTAACTTAACATAAAATCACTTTTATTTCTATATACTGAGAACAAACTATTGTATATTAATGTCTTGAGGCTGCTGTAACAACTATTACAGACTTGGCACCTTAAAACAACAAGTCTCTCACAGATCTGGAAGCCAGAAGGACAAAATCACGGTGTCAGTAGAGACACACTCCCTCAAAAGACTAGAAAAGAATCCTTCCTTGTATCGTCCATATTCTGGTGACTTCTGGCATGCTTTGGTTCATGGCAGCATAAATTCATTCTGCTTTCATCTTCACAAGGATTCTTACCTCTGTGTCTTCTCTACTGCCATCTCTTATAAATACATACGTCATTGGATTTAGAATCTATTCTAAATTTAGGATGATCTCATCTTGAGATCCTTAATTATATCTGCAAAGTCCCTTTATCCAAACAATATGATGTTTACAGGGTCCAGGAATTAGAATTTGAACATATTTTTTGAGCCACTATTCAGCCAACTACAGGCAGTAAATGAAGTATTAAAAACATCACAAACATATAAAATATTTGAAATCAATTTAACAAAAAGATACAAGTCTTTACACTGAAAACTAATGCACATTGCTGAGAGCAATTTCTAAAAGATGAAAATAGAGATGTATACCATATTCTCTTTTTTGTGTGTGTGTGTGTGTGTGTGTATTTTTCTTTTTTTTTTTTAATTTATTTATTATTATTATACTGTAAGTTGTAGGGTACATGTGCATAACGTGCAGGTTTGTTACATATGTATACTTGTGCCTTGTTATGTGTTGCACCCATCAACTCACATATTTACATCAGGTATAACTCCTAATGCAATCCCTCCCCTCCCCCTCCCCATGATAGGCCCCGTGTGTGATGTTCCCCTTCCCGAGTCCAAGTGGATCTCATTGTTCAGTTCCCACCTATGAGTGAGAACATGCAGTGTTTGGTTTTCTGTTCTTGTGATAGTTTGCTAAGAATGATGGATCTCCAGCTGCATCCATGTCCCTACAAAGGACACAAACTCATCCTTTTTTATGGCTGCATAGTATTCCATGGTGTATATGTGCCACATTTTCTTAATCCAATCTGTCATCGATGGACATTTGGGTTGATTCCAAGTCTTTGCTATTAGAATAAAGCGTAATAAACACACGCGGTGCATGTGTTCCTTAGAGCAGCACTTATAATCCTTTGGGTATATACCCAGTAATGGGATGGTTTGGTCATATGGTACATCTAGTTCTAGATCCTGAGGAATCTTCTACACTGTTTTCCATAATGGTTGAACTAGTTTACAATCCCACCAACAGTGTAAAGTGTTCTATTTCTCCACATCCTCTCCAGCACCTGTTGTTTCCCGACTTTTAATGATCGCTTTATTCTAATCCGGTGTGAGATGGTATCTCATTGTGGTTTTGATTTGCATTTCTCTGATGCACAGTGTGATGATGAGCATTTTTTCATGTGTCTGTTGGCTGTATGAATGTCTCTTTGAGAAATGTCTATTCATATCCTTTGCCCACTTTTTGATGGGGTTGTTTGTTTTTTTTCTGTAAATTTGTTTGAGTTCTTTGTAGGTTCTGATACAGTTCCTTTGTCAGATGAGAGTAGATTGCAAAAATTTTCTCCCATTCTGTAGGTTGCCTGTTCACTTGATGGTAGTTTTTTTTGCTGTGCAGAAGCTCTTAGTTTAATTAGATCCCATTTGTCAATTTGGCTTTTGTTGTCATGCTTTTGTGTTTTAGACATGAAGTTTGCCCATGCCTATAAGTCCTGAATGGTACTACCTAGGTTTTACTCTCTAGGATTTTTATGGTATTAGGGTCTAACATTTAAGTCTCTAATCCATCTTGAATTAATTTTCAGATAAGGAGTAAGGAAAGGATCCGCTGCAGCTACTTATGGCTAGCCAATTTTCCCAGCACCATTTATTAAATAGGGAATCCTTTTCCCCATTTCTTGTTTCTCTTGTGTTTGTCAAAGATCAGATGGCTGTAGATGTGTGGTATTATTTCTGAGGACTCTATTCTGGTTCCATTGGTCTATATATCTGTTTCTTTGGTACCAGTACCTGGTTGTTTTGGTTACTGTAGCCTTGTAGTATAGTTTGAAGTCAGGTAGCTGCGGATGCTCCAGCTTGTTCTTTTGGACTTAGATTGTCTTGGAGATGCGGCTCTTTTTGGTTCCATATGAACTTTAAAGCAGTTTTTTCCACCTGTGAAGAAACTCATTGCAGCTTGGATGGGGATGGCATTAACCTATAAATTACTTTAGCAGTATGGCCATTTTCAATGATATTGACTTTTCCTATCATCCATGAGCACGGTATGTTCTTCCATTTGTTTGTGTCCTCTTTGGATTTCCCTACCTGAGCAGTGGTTTGTAGTTCTCCTTGAAGAGGTCCTTTACCATCCCTTTGTAAGTTGGATTCCTAGGTATTTATTCTCTTTGAAGCAAT
This sequence comes from Papio anubis, assembly GCF_008728515.1. Classification (NCBI taxonomy): domain Eukaryota; kingdom Metazoa; phylum Chordata; class Mammalia; order Primates; family Cercopithecidae; genus Papio; species Papio anubis. The sequence goes on from NC_044994.1 coordinate 11,892,870, forward strand.
TGTGAATGGAAGTTCATTCATGATTTGGCTCTCTGTTTGTCTGTTACTGGTGTGTGGTATAAGAATGTTTGTGATTTTTGCACATAGATTTTGTATCCTGAGACTTTGCTGAAGGCTTTTATCAGCTTAAGGAGATTTTGGGCTGAGACAAATGGGTTTTCTAAATATACACAATCATGTCATCTGCAATCAGGGACAATTTGACTTCTTTCTTTTCCCAACTGAATACCCTGATTTCTTTCTCTTTGCCTGATTGCCCTAGCCAGAACTTCCAACACTATGCTGAATAGGAGTGGTGAGAGAGGGCATCCCTGTCTTGTGCCAGTTTTCAAAGGAATTTTTCCAGTTTTTGCCCATTCAGTATGATATTGGTTGTGGGTTTGTCATAAATAGCTCTTTTATTATTTTGAGGCACGCTCCATCAATACCTAATTTATTGAGCTGCTTAGCATGAAGGGCTGTTGAATTTTGTCAAAAGCCTTTTCTGCATCTATTGAAATAATCATGGTTCTTGTCTCTTTGTTCTGTTTATATGCCGGGATTATGTTTATTGATTTGCTATCGTTGAACCAGCCTTGCATCCCAGGGATGAAGCCCACTTGATCATGGTGGATAAGCTTTTTGATGTGTTGCTGAACTGCTTGCCAGTATTTTATTGAGATTTTGCATCGACAAGTTCATCAGGGATATTGGTCTAAAAATTTTCGTTGTATCTCTGCCAGGCTTTGGTATCAGGATGATGTTGGCCCCTATAAACTGAGAGTTAGGAGGATTCCCCTCTTTTCATTGATTGGAATAGTTTCAGAAGGAATGGTACCAACGCTTCCTTGTACCTCTGGTAGAATTAGCTGTGAATCCATCTGGTCCTGACTTTTTTGGTTGGTAGGCTATTAATTGTTGCCTCAATTTCAGAGCTCAAGTTGGTCTATCTTAGGGACCAACTTCTTCCTGGTTTAGTCTGAAGTTATGTAAGTGTCCAGGAAATTATCCATTTCTTCTAGATTTTCCAGTTTATTTTATGTGAGGTGTTTATATTCTCTGATGGTAGTTTGTATTTCTGTGGGGTCTGTGGTGATATCCCCTTTTATCATTTTTAATTAAGGCCATTTGATTCTTTCTCTTTCTTCTTTTATTAGTCTTGTTAGTGGTCTCTCAATTTTGTTGATCTTTTTCTAAAACCAACTCCTGGATTCATTGATTTTTGAGGGTTTTTGTGTCTCTATCTCCTCTTCAGTTCTGCTCTGATCTTAAGCTATTTCTAGCCTTCATAGCTTTCTCATCGTGTTTGCTCTTGTTTTCTAGTTCTTTTTAATTGGCATGTTAGAGTGTCAATTTTTAGATCTCTTCCCTGCTTTCTCTTGTGGCATTTAGTGCTATAACTTCCCTCTACACACTGCTTTAAATGTGTCCCAGAGGATCTGGTATGTTGTATCTTTGTTCTCATTGGTTTCAAAGAACATCTTTTATTTCTGCCTTCATTTTGTTATGTACCCAGTAGTCATTCAGAGCAGGTAGTTGTTCGCTTCCATGTAGTTGAGCTGCCTTGATTGAGTTTCTTAGTCCTGAGTTCTAGTTTGATTGCACTGTGATCTGAGAGACACTTTGTTATAATTCTGTTCTGTACATTTGCTGAGGAGTGCTTTACTCCACCATATGGTCAATTTTGGAGAAGTAATGATGTGGTGCTGAGAAGAATGTATATTCTGTTGATTTGGGGTGGAGAGTTCTATAGATGTTCATTAGGTCTGCTTGCAGAGATGAGTTCACCCTGGATATCCCATAACTTTCTGTCTTGTTGATCTGTCTAATGTTGACAGTGGATGTTGAAGCTCCCATTATTATTGTATGGGAGTCTAAGTCTCTTTGTAAGTCTCTAAGGACTTGCTTTATGAATCTGTGCTCCTGTATTGGTGCATATATATTTAGGATAGTTAGCTCTTTCCTGTTGAATTGGATCCCTTTTACCATTAAGTGGAATGGCCTTCTTGTCTCTCTTTTGATCTTTAATGGTTAAGTCTGTTTTATCAGAGACTAGATTGCAACCCCTGCTTTCTTTTTTGCTCCATTTTGCTTGGTAAATCTTCCTCCATCCATTTATTTTGAGCCTATGTATGTCTGCAGAGATGGGTCTCCTGGAATACAAGTAGACTGATGGGTCTTGACTTTTATCCAGTTTGCCAGTCTGTGTCTTTAATTGGAGCATTTAGTCCATTTTACATTTAAGGTTAAGATTGTTATGTGAACTTGATCCTGCCATTATGATATTAACTGGTTATTTTGTCGCTAGTTGATGCAGTTTCTTCCTAGCCTCGATGGTCTTTACATTTGGCATGTTTTTGCAATGGCTGGTACCGGGTTGTTCCTTTCCATGTGTTGAGTGCTTCCTTCAGGGTCTCTGTAAGGCAGGCCTAGTGGTGACAAATCTCTAAGCATTTGCTTCTGTAAAGGATTTTTATTTCTCCTTCACTTATGAAACTTAGTTTGGCTGGATATGAAATTTGGGTTTAAAATTCTTTTCTTTAAGAATGTTGAATATTGGCCCCTCACTCTCTTCTGGCTTGGAGAGTTTCTGCCGAGATCTGCTGTGAGTCTCGATGTGGGCTTCCCTTGTGGGTAACCCGACCTTCTCTGGCTGCCCTTAAGATTTTTCCTTCATTTCAACTTCTGGTGAATCTTGGCAATTATGTGTCTTGAGTTGCTCTTCTGAGGAGTATCTTTGTATGCTCTCTGTATTTCCGGATTTGAATGGGTGTTGGCCTGTCTCTACTAGGTTGGGAAGTTCTCCGGATGATATCCTGAAGAGTGTTTTCCAACTTGGTTCCATTTTCCCCTCACTTTCAGGCACCCCAATCAGACGTAGATTTGGTCTTTTACATAAGCCTATACTTCTTTGCATTTTTTTTCTTTTTTTCTTTTTGTTTCTCTTCTCGCCTATTTCATCTATTTGATCCTCAATCTGATGCTACTCTTTTCTTCCAGTTGATCGAGTCGGTTACTGAAGTTTGTGCATTTGTCACGTGATTTTCGTGTCATGGTTTTCATCTCTATTTCGCTTATGACCTTTCTTTCATTTCACTACTCTAGCCACAATTCTTCCAATTTTTTCTCAAGATTTTAGTTTTCGGCGCTTGCACGTAATTCTCCCGGTTCTGAGAAATTTGATGGACTGTGTTTTCTTCTCTCTCATCTCAATAAAGTCATTCTCCCGTCTGCTTTTGATCCGTTGTTACGCATGAGCCATGCCTCCTTTGCTCGAGATGCTCTTATTTTTGAATTTCCAGTTTTTCTGTCTTGCTTTTCCCATCTGTGGTTTTATCTGCCTCTGGTCTTGATGATGGTGATGTACTGATGGGGTTTTATGTAGGTGTCCTTCCTGTTTGATAAGCCTTTCCTTCAACAGTCAGGACCCTGTAGCTGTAGGTCTGTTGATTGCTTGAGGTCCACCCAGACCCTGTTTGCCTGGGTATCAGCAGCAGAGGTCAGTAGAAGATAGAATATTTCTGAACAGCCGAAAGTGTACCTGTCTGATTCTTGCTTTGGAAGCTCTCCTCAGGTGTACTCCACCCTCTGGGAGGTGTGGGGTGTCAGACTGCCCCTAGTGGGGATGTCTCCCAGTTAGGCTACTCAGGGTCAGGGACCCACTTGAGCAGGCAGTCTGTCCTGCTCTCAGATCTCAACCTCCTGTTGGGAGATCCACTGCTCTCTCTCAAAGCTGTCAGACAGAGTCGCTTATACTGCAGAGGTTTCTGCTGCTTTGTTGGGCTGTTGCTGTTGTTGTTGCTGTGTGCTGTGCCCTGCCCCCAGAGGTGGGAGTCTGCCAGAGACAGGTATTTTGAGCTGCTGTGAGCTCCACCCAGTTCGGAAAGCCCAGCAGCTTTGTTTTCTACTCTACTTAAGCCTCAGCACGGCGGGAGCGCCCCTCCCCAGCCTCGGGCTGCTGCCTTGCTGGTAGATCACAGACTGCTGTGATAGCAATCAGGAGGCTCCGCGGTGTGGGACCCTCCCGGCCAGGTGTGTGGGATATGATCTCCTGGTGTGCCTGTTTGCTCAAAGCGCAGGTATTGGGGTGGAGCAATCTCGATTCTCCAGGTGCTGTGTGTCCAGTTCCCCTGGCTAGGAAAAGGGATTCCTTTCCTGCGCCTCCCAGGTGAGGCAATGCCTTGCCCTCTGCTTCAGCCTCGCTGGTCGGGCTGCAGCAGCTGACCACTACTGCATCATCTCCCGCACTCCCCCAGTGAGATGAACCCAGTACCCTGCTGAAAAATGCCGAAATCACCGCTTCTTCTGTGTCGCTGGCTTGGGAGTTGAAGACTGGAGCTGTCTCTATTCGCCATCTTGCTCCTCGGCCTATGGCTCTATTTTGACTAAATGGTCATATTCTCTATATTGACTAAAATACTCAATATTCTTAAGATGATAATGTTCTCTAAATTTAGCTACAGGTTCAACATCATAATAAGAATCCCAATAGGATTTTTTTTTTACTGAATTTGAAAAAATAAACCTAAAATTTGTATGGTCTTAGCTAAAATAATCTTGAAAGAGATCAAGAAACTTGGAAGAATTACATTATCTGATTTCAAGATTTATTATAAGATGACTATAATCAAAACAGTAATGTGTCAGTATAGGGAAAGACAGAAAGATCTATAGAAAAGGATGAAGAGTTCACAAATAGATCCACAGATATGCAGTCAACTGATTTTTTTTTTTTTACAATGATACCAAGGAAATTCAATGGGTCAAGTTGCAGCAAATAGTGCTAGTAAAACAGAATATCTACAGGGAAAAAAAAATGTATCTCAACCCTTATTTCACACAATACACAAAAATATATTTGAGATGTACCCTTAACTTAAATGTAAATACTAAAATTACACAATATCTATAAGAAAACAAGAGAATATCTTCACAACCCTGCCGTAGTCAAACAATTTTTAGGGGACAAAAATTATTCATTATAAATGAAAATCTAATAAATTAGATTCTATCAACATTTTAAAAAATTATTTAACAACATATACTGTTAAGAATATGTAATGCAAGTCACAGAATGGGAGAAAATATTCTTGAGAAATATATGACAAAGTATATCAAGGATTTAGAACGAATTCATGTAATTCAATAATTTTTAATGAAGTTGACCTTTAAACATTTCCTGTTGCATTAAGAATAAGTTTGAGGATTGGAAATACAAATTGCTCTACCAAAGAATAATCAAAACCCCTAGGTTTAGCATCTGCATATAATGTATTGATTGTACATTATTTTAGCTTGTTGATTGTTGGTCTAAAATATGTTTTTCTATACAGATATTGTCTTACTTTGGCAGTGATTTAGGACAGGCCAGGAAATGCATAAACACTTCTCTTAATTTATTATGATAATGTATATCCTCTCTATGCATAGACAAAGAAAATCTGCTTGTGGTTAAGATTAAGGTTAATCATGATTTTTTTTTTTTTTTTTTTTTTTTTTGGCTAAAAATCTTACACACACTTCAGGGGCTATGAAACAATAAAAAATAGATATTGGCATCTGTCCCCAGTTTTTGACACAGAGCGTCTAAAACCCTTGTAATTTCCTAAGCAGGAAGTAACTAGGAGCATCTTTTATTCTAATATTTGGCTTTTGACCCTGGTTCCTGACACAGAATCCCTAAATCCCTAGAATTTCCTTGGTGATAGAATCTTCTGTCTAATGAGGCAACTCTTGGTGGGCTACTGAATGGGGACTAGTCATCAGCAAAACCAAGCCATGATTAGAATTTTGAAACCTTCAGCCCCAGCCCTCATCCACCAGGAAGAGGAGAGAAGCTGAAGATTGAGTTAACCGATCATGCTTACATGATAGAGCCTCTATTAAAATCCCTGAAGTTCGGGTTTGGAGATCCTCCCTGTTAGTGAACAGATGGAGGTGCTGGGAAGGTGGTGAGCATGGAGAGGCCCATTCCTTGACCTATGCATCTCTTCCATTTGGCTGTTTCTTAATTGTAGCCCTTGTAATAAACCAGTAAATGTAAGTAATGTTTCCCTGAGTTTTGTGAGTCCTTCTAGCAAATTATTGAATCTGAGGAGGAAGTTCTGAGGCCTCCAATTTATAGCTTGGTCAGAAGCACAGGTGACAACCTGGACTTAAAATTAACACCTGCATGTTGTGCACATGTACCCTAGAACTTAAAGTAAAATAAAAAAAAAAAAAATTGACATCTGAATTGGGTTATGGGGATACTATTGTGTGACTGTTCCCTTAACTGTGGGCTCTGATGTTACCCGCAGGTAGATAGTGTCAAAATTGAAAAGAATTGTAGGACATCAAGTCCATGTCTCCAGAGAGTTGAAAAATTGCTTGGTGTGGGGAAAAAACACACACACACATTTTGGTGTTGGTAGTGAGGTGTTCTACAATTATTGAGTGTTGTGAGAATGTAAGAAAAATAGTATGCTTTTCTTATACAGGTGGCATGAGTTATAGCATTTACACATTTGTTTTTTAATATTTCAAGTTATAAAATGTTAAAAAGTACAGAAGATAACCTAATAACAATCTGTTTATCCATCAGTTGATTTTATCATTGTACCATACTAATCTCAAATTGTTTTGAGTGGTAACATTAAGGGACATTGATTAAAAGTCCTGCATAAACCTCACTGATTCTATTTCCCTTTGTCCCTCTTTCATTATTCTGAATTTGGTGCTTATCATATTATCGGACTATGGATAATTTATATGTACATAAAAATGGAACAAAATTGACTTACAATTTTTTTAATTTATGTGTATGTATGTTGGTTGATAGTTTTTTTGCACTCGACATTGTTTTTTATATTCATCCACAATAGTAGATATAGCTCTAGTTTACCCATTTTAGTAATATGTATTATTTCATTGTATGAATATGTCACAATCCACTTTTTTGTCTCCTATTAACTTGCAAGTTTTCGTATTACAAAAATGCTGGAATAAACATTTTTTAAGATATTATACAAATATGCAAGAGGAACTCTACTGCAATAGTTATCAAATTGTAGCCCTGGGGGCACATGGGGCTCTGAGACCCTTTATAGGCTCTGCAAAAACAAAACTGCTTTTAGAATAATATTAAGACATTATTTGCCTTTTCTGTATTTTAATTCTCTCCCAAATGTAGAGGGAGTTTTCCAGACACTACGTGTGTAGTGGTAATGTCATCACTCTCACAGCTAATAGAATGTATGTTTGTGTATTCTTGTGTTTTAAATTTTTCACAGCTTTAATTTTTAATGCGGTAAATATCTATATCTATAACCGACATGAAAATAGTTTCTTAGAGTCCTCATTAATTTTTTAGAGTGTAAAGAGATCACGATACCAAAATATTTGAGAATCATTGTACTAGGCTATATAAGAAAAATGCATCTTCAGCTTTACTTGACACTGTAAAATTTTCTCCAAAGTAGCTGTAATAACATACATCTTCACAAATAGTGGGGTAGCGAAACTTGGCCTCTACTCAAGTCTGACTTCTACATCTTGTGTAAGGGGATCTAGTCAGCTGAAACTGATCACGTTCATTATCCCAGTTGGAAAGGAACCTGTGATTTGTAATTATCTTTCTAGGTTTTGTGAATCTAGAAGGCGTAGTAGAAGATTTACATGTTCAACTGAGTTTCGTATCAAACACAACCATCCTTCAACACACGCCATTAAGTTTTAAATTTAATTCTAAAAACTGTGTGAGCTGTGTATCAGGAGTTTTCAGATACAGTATTGTTATTGCTATTCAATTCTAAATATCAATACTACCCATTGTAATTTTTGTCCTTTACCCATAAATTATTTGCTACTGCATTTAAGCCTTAAAATTGACTTATTTTTATTTATTTATTTATTTATTTATTTATTTATTTATTTATTTATTTTGAGACTGGGTCTTGCTCTGTCACCCTGAGAGTGGTGCGATCATAGCTCACTGTAACCTCGAACTCCTGGGCTCAAGTGATTCTCCTGCCTCTGCCTCCTGAGTAGCTGGGACTACAGGCACATGCCACCATATCCAGCTAAGCATTTTTAAACATTTAGGCATGTTATTAAACCTTCTATTGATTTTCTGTTTGATTGCATTATGGTCAGATGTTTCAGTTTAAATAACCTTGATTTTTTAAAAATGTGTTGCAGACGTCCTGAGAGATTTTTTCTATGGCCAATCTTTATTTAGAAGGCATGTAAGAGTTCTGCTTCATGGATACAAGGTTCAAAATGGATATTTTAAGTCAAGCACATTAATTATATCATCCAAATTTTTTGTAGACACATATAATTAAAATAAATCTTAACATATAAATACAATTAATACAATATGCATATGTTCAAAATATATTGACATATTACATACTATTAATATATTAGTATTACCATATTAATATATAAATATGTATTAATTTTTTCCTATTTTGGTCTATTAGATCTCTCATTTTCAAATGAAAATAAGTTAAAAATCTCATTATGCTCATTTTTGCTTCTTGTAGCTGTAGATTATGTTGTTAGGTTCATACAAGGTCAGGATCATGAAGTTTTTTTGGTGGATTGTTCTTTGTAATATTGAATTATCCCTTTTGATTTAGCAGGTTTTGTCTTTAATTCTGCATTGTCTGATCTTAATATTGCTACCATCACTTTTGTTTTTATTGCATGTTTTCATTGCTCATCTGTTCCCATCCTTTAATCCAATGTATGTGTATATGTCTAGTATATGTGATTTGGGGGATATCTTTCTGAAGGGGTATATAATCTCTTTATTTACCTTTCATTATTCTGGCTTTTCTCATTTGTGCCCTCAATAGCACTTATCATACTTTTGGACATAACCATTCTCCCTTGTGCATTTTCTGACATACTCTTCATTTCTAAGGTAATGTCCTCTTTTTCTTTAGTTTCCTTCCTGAATTTTGTCAGTTCCTGCTCTTTTTCCTACTCTTCTGTGAGCTTTTGCATTTCTGTTCCTTGTGTTGTTTCATAGCTAGAAATGAGTTTTAAATTATGTATCATTCCCATTGGTATCATGTGTTACAGCTTTTCGCTGCTGTTTGGTGTTGTTTCTTCTGCTACAAAGTTTTGTTTATTGTTTTCTGTTTTGTGATTTGCCCTGCCCCATGTGGAATCTTTTATTCTATCTTGTTTCATTAAAGCCTTTATCACCTAAAATGTGTTTCTTTGCTTCACCATCAGCTGATTCTGTCAAACAGAAGATTCATACAGCCTGGGACAATGATTCTCAAATATTTTGGGATCATGATCTCTTTACGCTCTAAAAAATTAATGATGACTCCAAGGAACTATTTTCCTGTGGGTGATAGATAGATAGATAGATAATTACCACATTAAAAATGAGTGCTGTGAAAAATTTAAAATATAAAAATACACAAGCATACATTCTATCAGCTCTCAGCATGATGACATTACCACGCCACGCGTGGTGTTTGGAATGTCTCTTTCTTTTTTTCTTTCAGGAGCAATGACTTCCCAAGACCACTCCTCCCTTGTCCCATAGCTGGGCAAGCCCCTTTCTTTCTTCTTCTTTGCCAGTGCTCTGACTGGCCAAGTTTCAGAACTGTTCTCAGGAGTTCCCATGCATAGTGGCACTTTCTCTTCCTGTTTTGTTTTTTTCATGACTAGCGCCTTCTACCCTCCCCAGCTCTGCTTCACTGCAGTCTTTATTTCCCATATCCTGGAAAATAGGTGTTTGTAATCTTCTTTGCTCCCTAAGAATGCTGTGAGCATAGGTTGTAGATATGTGTATTTGCTTTCTTTATCCATTCGGATTTTAGAAAAAGGTGAGGGGCTATCAAAGTCCATAGCGCTACCATTATGCTACCTTCTATCATATCCTGGGCTGGTCTGTCTTAAAGTCTTCATCAGAATTTAACACAATTATAACACTGATAATAATTTCATATGGAATTAGTCTAGTTATTAGTTTTATCAACTGTCTTTCTTAACTTTAGATTTATTTACATATTTTGGGATCCTCGTTTGTAGACTCATGTGGTGTGGTAGATTTTAATGTTTTTATATGCCTTTTTTCCTTATGTCCCCACAAACTGCCACATGTACAGGTCTAACAGTTTTGAGCTTCCTTCCACTCAGATCTTCTTCTAACTCCAGAACAAGACTTTTTAATGGAATTTTGAGTTTCTTCTCCACAGTGATTTTTGGGAAATCACAGAGCCAGCAGAGAATTTGATTCATGTTCTGGTTACAGGGCTGTGCCTGTGTCTTCTTGCCTCCCTGAGTTGACAGCCTGATGAAAGCTATATTTTAGACAGAGGCCAGCATACATTTTTTTTTTTTTTTTTTTTTTTTTTTTTTTTGAGATGGAGTCTTGCTGTCTCACCAGCCTGGAGTGTAGTGGCCGTGATCTCAGCTCACTGCAACCTCTGCCTCCCAGGTTCAATCAATTCTCCTGTCTCAGCCTCCCGAGTACCTGGGATTACAGGTGCATGCCACCACACCCAGCTAATTTTTGCATTTTTAGTGGAGATGGGATTTCACCGTGTTGGCCAGGATAGTCTCCATATCTTGACCCGTGATCCACCCACTTCGGCCTCCCAAAGTGGTGAGATTACAGGCGTGAGCCACCGTACCTGGCCCAGCATACTTTTTATATTCACTCTCCTTCATACTTTTTATATTCACCCTCCTTTCTTTTTGCAGAGAACCCCACCCCACCCTCACCCTGGCTTCTGCTGTGAGCCTCACTTTGGACTCGTATGAAGTATTTGCATTCTCTTTTACCCACAGAAATAATCCCACTCTGGCTGCCCGTGTCGATTTACAGAACCAGAGCCCGGAGAGCCACAGCCTCAGGCCTGACCACATCACACTTCTGGTCCCCAGAGTGCTTGTCTAGCTTTTGAGTCCAGGTACATATCTTTTCAGTTTTTATATTTTATCCAATTTTGGGACGTGTCTAGAGCAGATGACAGCATCAAACCATGATTTGATGGAGGCACTCTGGCCATAGATTTTTAGATTGAATTAACATAGAAGTTGCAGATCTTTAGATGTTAAAGTCATAAAATCCTTCCTCTAGAGGATAAGATATCAGCATGCATCAGTATTGGACTCACTATGTCCCAGCACTAGGGATGTTGTTTATATACATTAATACTATCTATATTTTTGTAAGTGGGGAAATAATATGGGTTAGTAAATTACTCAGGACCCCTTGCCAGTATGTGACCGAAGTGGTATTAAATCCCAGTTCCGCCTCCTCGTCAAGTAGATCCTTCAACCACCGTACCAAGCATTTAATGTTTACTTCTTCAAATTTAGGAAATAATTCTAGGAGAAAAAAAAAAAAAAAAAACATAGCCAAGTTCTTCACAAAGTTTCTGAATCTGCATCAAAAATCTACAGAGAGCTTTTTAAAATTGTTCATAAAATACTTTGAGATCTTCCGATGAAATTGCTATTAGCACAAAGCATTTTCCACACACTAATAGAACCACTTGTGCCAGCAGACATTAGTTTCCAGGCAGTCTCAATGAAGTACAGTTCCAGATGTTCTCCTATTTTAACAGCATCTTCTGAGCCTTTTAATTTTCTTGATTTGCAGCATGAATAATGCTTATCAGCCCTCAGATTCAGCTTCCCATTATCTGCTGACCCAGCCTGCTTAGAGCTTTGCATGCACAGTGCTGCCTCTGAAGGGAATGAGGGGACTGAGATTGGTACTGGTCTTGTGTCCCCACTAAGCTCAAGCTGAGGCTGACAGGACAGAATGGAAAAGTGGCCACTGTAGGAATTTTCTCCTTTCTGCTATGGATATTTTATTTGCTTTATCAAGGATAATTCAGCCTTATGAGCATCAGTCTCTTACCTTCCATGGGCTCTTGATCTCTCCTGCAAATGTGCAGAGTTTTTGTTGGCTTTTTTAAAAAAAGAGTCCTTGTAATTATCTTTCTTATAAATGCCTAAATTCTTTAACTTCTCACCTTTAATTTCTTACAATTGGCTCTACTGAAATCAGACAGAGTACTGACTCTCTTATAACTGCTTTCTTTTTAAATTCAATGTCTTTCTTTTGGTCCTTATTCTCTTTAACCAGATTCTGTCACTTTAATTCTCCTCCCATCCTTCTTCTGGCTTTTCCATTTCTGTGTGATCCAACAATGTCATTTTCCTGTAACGTTAAGCAACCTGCATGTTCCATTGTGACTGATGGCTCCTCTTCCTTGCAGACCTCACCTCCGTGGATTCAGTTCTTCCCCGTGCAGATGACTCAGAGGTGTCATGCATGCCTTCAGCTACTGTCCACAGCTCTACTGAACCCACGGTTATTTTCTTGGAATTTCCAGCATTACCCCAAACCCATCTCGCCTAAAATGAATGTTGCATCTTCCCCTCAAAAAATCTCAACTTTTCCTTCTTTCCTGAGTTTCCCAATCACAGGAAATTGACTTAGTTATTTGACAATAATCAGACTTCAGTCTTAATTAATTAGCCTTAGCTAATTAATTAGTCTAAATTATTCAGACAATTTTTAACATAATATCTCTCTGGTTTTTTTCCTTCAAAATCTGTCTCACCTATTGCTTCTTTTTTCCTATTAACACCATCCTGCTTCTCCTCTTTACACCAAAACATATTATTTCCATAGGCTTTTGGCTGGCTTCTGCTTCTGGTCTTCCTCCAGGACATGAGCTAAACTTTAATACAGAGTTGGGTTCATATGGCATCATTTCCCTTACATGACTTCTCTCAAAAATATAAGTGTAACACCATGTTCTCTCTGTAAGTTTTCACTCTTTAATATGACACGAAGGCTTTCCACAACTGATATAGACTTGACTCTAATGTAGTAAGCGCTCATTCATTGAACAAATTTATGTGCCAGGCACCATGCTAGGTGCTTGAATGTCAGAGGAAAATAGTAAAGAGAAAAGCTCTCTGCCTCTGTGGGGCTTTCTTTCTAGTGAGGGATGACAGAGAATAAACAATGAGCAATGAGAATAAACAGAGAGTTACAAGGAGTAACAGAGAATAAACAAGGAGGATAAACGGAGAATAAACAATAAACATTTTTTAAATCCTAGCAAATTACCCAGAATGTTACAAGGTAAGGGCTAGGAACAATAAAAAACAGAGAGGACAGATCAGGATGCCGGATGGCATGATGGCACTCGGTGAACTGCCTTTGTATAGAGCCCAGTCAGAGGAGTGTTCACCGAGAATGATACAAGTTAAGCCAAAGTATAAATAAGTAAATCCTTTTCGAGTAAGCATCCCTGTATAGTTGCAGAGAAGTGAGGGAGAAGGCTGTGATAGGAATCAAGTGAGAGGCAGCAGATACCAAACACTCAGGGCCTTTTAGGCCATTGTGAGAGCTGTAGCATTTACTCTGAGGGAAATCAGAGGGTGGTTGGGGTCAGTTTGACAAATCACATAGACATCCCAGTGGCGATTTCTGGTGAGCAACTGGATACTCATGCCTCAAGTGGCAGAGAGAGGTCTGGACTGGAGATATATTTGGGGAATTGCCAGTGTTAAGAAATACTATCACTATACTCATTTACTTAACTTTACCACAACTTCTCTACTTTCTCCCCAAATCTTTGTATTTTCCTGAATATATATACATTCTGCTTTATTTTCAGTGCAGTATTTGCTTTCGGCCACAGCCTATCCTTTTATGGTTGAGTCTTGCATAATCATCTTTATTCACTATTTACTGACTATTTGATGTGTGCCAAGCACTACGCTGGAAATGAGAGATCCAATACCATACAATAATGTATACGAAAGACAGAACTTTTGCCCTCCTGTAACTTACAGTCCAGTGAGGGATAAGAGCAATAAAACAGACACGTTCATCACATGTCACCACTCCTCCCCCTTGACACTCTTTCTTCACCTTGTCATCAGCTTTAAGTTTTTATTTTATCTCAGTCATGGCTCCTTTTCAGTTTCCTTTGCCGGTTCCAGCTCTTCTCCCCATCCTCTTCATCTCAGAAGGCCCCAGGGCTGGCTTTTCCTTCCTTTTCTTTCCTCTATGTTCCCTCTCACCCATCAACATCATGTCTAGGACTCAGACAGCCTCCTAACTGGGCTCTGTATGTCTCCTCTGACACTCTTACAGTCCTTTCTTAACAAGTCACCAGAGTGATCCTTTTACACTGCCAGTCAGATCACGTCATCTCTGTGCTAACACCCTGCAAGTGGTTCCCCATGTGTCTCAGAGTCAAAGTCCAAGTCCAGCCAAGACCTGCAAAGCCTTCCACGTTCTCACATAAAGCCCCTCATTACCACTGATCTCATCACCACTTTCCCTACCGTTCACTTTGCTCCCAGCATCCTGACCTCTGCGCTCTTCCTCAAATCCACTAGGTACTCTGCTGTATGAGAATTTTTTGCACTGGCCATTTCTTCTGCCTGGAATACTCCTCCAGATATTGACATAGCAAACCTCTTAGTTCCTTCAAATCTTTCTTCAAATATCACTTGGAACTCTCAATTATTTTACTTTCCTCCTTCACCCACCCCCCTTTTTAAAATCAAAGTTTATAACATTCTAATATATAACTTATTCATTTTGATATTTTAAACACCTATCCCCCATAACAGAATATAAGCTTCATGAAGAATTTTATGTGATTTGTTCCCTTTTAGAACCATACCTAGAGAAGTGCCAGGCATGTAATAGCTGCTCATCATGTATCTGCTAAATGAATGGGCAAATGAAGAATCCAAATAAATACATTTCAAATTATATATTTTTATTAGTGCTATGAAATAAAGTACTGTGATAAAACATAAGCACATTTATGAATGTATAGAATGATAGAACATAAGCAAAATATATAAGCATACTTACATGTTTTAGAAAAGACACAGCTCTAAAGATGATACTTAAGGCAATATGAGCAGGATGAGAGGCTAATGATTAGAAGCGTGGTAAGGCAGGTGTAGGGGTGGAGAAGGACATTGTAAGTAAAAGCAGAGGGAACAGCCAGGTGCAAAGGTGCTGGCTGGGGAGAATTTAGTATTTTCTCCGAGTGAGTGGAAAAGGATCAGAGAGAGAGAATAACACATGACAGAGAGATTAGCATAAGATGAAACTAGAGGGGCAGGCTATAAATAAGATAAGGCCTTTACATCTTAGTAAAAGATCAAGGGAAAGTCATTATAGAATTTCAAGAAGAGAAATGACCTAATGTGATTTGTATTTATAAAGGTCATTCTGAGTAATGCATGGCAAATAGATTATAGGAGAGAAAGAATGGAAACAGAAAGATCAACTAAGAGACACTGCACCAGTCATAAGGCTCTCCCTGATGGTAGCCAAGACTGGCTGGTGGCAGTGAAGTTGGAAAGAAGTAGGTGGATAAGTGAGATATTTTGGAAATTAAACTGATAGTCTTACGTATCAGTGCCATTCATTCCAATTCTACCCCCTAGATGTCAAGATAATTTATTTGAAATATCTGACATTGAATATCAAACAGCAAATAAATGTTTTTATTCTCTTTAGAATTGACAGTGTTTTTGGCTGCTGGTCTGAAGGAAGTCTTATCTCTGCACAGCATTACTGCTTATACCTAGTTACGTTCTTGGATTGTACTGGGGGTCCCATTTTCTACTCCAACGTTGTGATGGATGATTTAGAAAAGGTCTAAGATATTATTTGCATTCAACCTAATTCCTTAAAAATTTATCTCTGACAAAAATATAGTTCCTCTTGAACTGAAATCATTAAGGATCAGAGTAATTTTTATTTTTCAAGACAGAGTTTCACTCTTTTTGCCTGGACTGGAGTGCAATGGTGTGATCTTGGCTCACTGCAACCTCCACTTCCCAGGTTCAAGCGATTCTCCTGCCTCAGCCTCCCTAGTAGTTGGGATTACAGGTGCCAGCCACCACTCCCTGCTAATTTTTTGTATTTTTAGTAGAGACGGGGTTTCACTATGTTGGCCAGGCTGGTCTCCAACTCCTGACCTCAGGCGAGCCACCCGCCTCAGCCTCTCAAAGTGCTGGGATTTCAGGCGTGAGTCACTGAATCCCGCCCAGAGTAATTTTATATACTCTAATCTTTCAGCTAAAATAACAATGTAAAATAATAAAAACTACAATATGTTACATGAAATAATGTTTTTTGGTATTCATGAAATCTCAGCAAACTATGTTTTGAAGACATAGACCCTTCTGTTAGTTCTATATATACAAGTTTTGAGTATATCTGAAATTTGTGGTGATAAAGATAGTAACTTAAAATTTGAGGAACACATCTGTATTTATTCTAGCCCATTATGTTTTAGTAACAGTAAGCTAAACTTCTTATTCACAGGTAACATGTATCTATTATTTCCTTCAGTGTTAATATTATTTTATGTTGTGTGCCCTTTTGTCTTCAGGGCCACATCTTTCACAAAATGCTCGAGCGACTAACATAATCGTGCCATGCACACAGATAGAGTGTGATATACTGAGTGTTTAGGGTAGGAGTAAAAATAACAAGTTCAATTTGAAAGGTTAAAATGGATTTTAGATACTTTCATTTAGTTAACTGCTTTAACTTATCTTATTTATTTATTTTTGAGATGGAGTTTTACTTTTGTCACCCAGGTTAGAAAGCAATGACGTGATCTTGGCTCACTGCAAACTCTGCCTCCCGGGTTCAAGCAATTCTCCTGCTTCAGCCTCCCGAGTAGTTGGGATTTCAGGCATGTGCCGCCAAGCCCAGCTAATTTTTGTCTCGCTCTGTCACCAGGCTGGAGTGCAGTGGCAGAGATCTCAGCTCACTGCAACCTCTGCTGCCTGGGTTCAAGTGATTCTCCTGCCTCAGCCTCCTAAGCAGCTGGGGCTACAGGCGCCCACCAAAATGCCCAGCTAATTTTTGTACTTTTAGTAGAGACGAGGTTTCACCATATTGGCCAGGTTGGTCTCAAACTCCTGACCTTGTGATCCACCCACCTCGGCTTCCCAAACTGCTGGGATTACAGGCGTGAGCCACCATGCCCAGTCAGAAAAATTTTTAAATTTACCTAGAAAAAACATAAAATAAGGATGTAAAGAAAGAAAATACTTTTGTATAGCTGTATAATATATTTATGTCTTTAAGTGTTATTACAAAAGAGTCAAAAATAGAGACAAAATAAGTTTATAAAGTTAAAAATTACAGTAAGCTAAAGTTAATTTATGACTGAAGAAAGAATTGTTAAATAATTCGGTATACAGTGTCTATAAAGTCTATAGTGGTGTATGATAATGTACTGGACCCTCACATTCACTCAACACTCACTGACTCAGAGCAATTTCCAGTCCTGTAAGTTCCATTCACTTGAAGAACCCTATACAGTTAACTATTTTTATCTTTCGCACAGTGTTTTTACAGTACCTTTTCTCTGTTTAGATGTGTTCAGATACACAAATATTTATTACTGTGTTACAACTGTCTACCGTACAGTAACATGCTGTACAGGTTTGTAGCCTGGGAGCAATAATAGGCTACACCATACAGCTTAGGTGTGTACTAGGCTATACCATCTAGGTTTGTGTAAGTACACTGTATGATGTTCACACAACAAGAAAATTGCCTAATGACACGTTTCAGAAAACATATTCCTGTCATTAAGCAATGTATGGCTATAAATCTTTACTCTTACACACCATACATAAAATTTAACTCCAAACAGATCACAGGCATAAATGTAAAGGTCATGACTATAAAAGACCTTAAAAAAAGCATAGGAGAAAATGTTTGCAACCTTGGGGTAGCAAAGATTTGTGGATAGAACAACAACAAAAAAAGCATGAATCATTTAAAAAAGTAGATAATAGGACTCCAAAATTAAAACTTGGCTGCTCTTCAAAAACTACCTTAAGAAAACGAAAAGGAAAGTCATATTACTGAGAGAAAATATTCACCATATCTCTGACAAAAGACTTGTATCCATTATATTTAAAGAACTTTTACAACTCAATTGTAGGAGAAAACAACCCAATAAAAATTGGCTAAAAGATTTAAACAGAGATTTGACAAAAGAAATTCTACAAATAACCAGTATGCATAGAAAAATATTTTCAACATCTTTAAGGGATACCACTACACATCCACTAGAACAGTTTCAAAAATAATAAAAACAAACAAACCTGACAACATCTGATGTCTCTATTTTTTAATTCATCATGATTGTAAAATTGCCACATATTCATTTATTTTTAAAAACTCAATCTTCAATGACTTCCTCATCACTTGTAAGAAAAAATTCAAACTGCGTCATATGAGAACTTTTGCTCCATGATTTCACTGCATTTTTTCTACATGTCCCTATTATGAAACCTGCAGTCCAGTTCTAGCTAGCCATTCACCCTTACCTGACCTCGCCATGTGCTTCCTGTCTCCATGCTTTTGAGCATGCGCTCCATTTATTCTAATCAATTTCCAGTCTTGCCCAACTGTTGAACCTGTTTTATTTTTGGAAATCAAAGAGTTTGCGTTTTCACACCTCCATTTCATAAAATATTTATTTTTTAAGAAAAAAGTTCTTTTTGCAGGCACATTGGCCCTTCGGTTTTGTTTTTTTTTTTTTTTACCTTTGGGATATTGTCCCCATAAACTTTCTTTTATGATTATGATTATTATTATTATTATTATACTTTAAGTTCTAGGGCACATGCGCATAACGTGCAGGTTTGTTACATATGTATAATTTGTGCCATGTTGGTGTGCTGCACCCATCAACTGGCCAGCACCCATCAACTCGCTTACATTTACATCAGGTATAACTCCCAATGCAATCCCTCCCTCCCCAAATTCTGAAATCGCATGCCCTGAACCAAAGTATCTTCATTGTCTCAGTTCCCACCTATGAGTAGAACATATGTGGTTTATTTTCTTTGTTCTTAAGGAGAAGTTTTACTGAGAATGATATTTTAGCTGCATCCATGTCCCTACAAAGGACACAAACTCATCCTCTTTTTTATGGCTGCATAGTATTCCATGGTGTATATGTGCCACATTTTCTTAATCCAGTCTGTCACTGATGGACATTTGGGTTGATTCCAAGTCTTTGCTATTGTGAATAGTGCCGCAGTAAACATACGTGTGCATGTGTCTTTATAGCAGCATGATTTATAATCCTTTGGGTATATAGCCAGTAATGGGATGGCTGGGTCATATGGTACTTCTAGTTCTAGATCCTTGGAGGCCCTTCTGTTTTTTAAACACATTGGTCATGATTTCATTTTAGGGTCTTTGCATGACTTTCTGAAATGCTCTCCCTTCCACCCCCATATCCCCATGTCTCCATGACTACCTCCTTCGGGTTTTGGTTTAAAGGTCACTTTCTCAATGAGACCCACCCTCATACTTTTATTTAAAATTTCAAACAACTCTAACCCCCACCATTGCACTCCCCATCACATTGATCCTACTCTACTCTTACTTCATTTCCTTAGCATTTGACACCTTCTAAGTTACCCTATAATTTATGTGTTATTGTCAGTCTATGTGGGCAGGATCTGGCACATAGATTGCAATAACAACACATTTGTTAATTACAGAAAAGAACTTTCTGGCTTTCACAACTCTAATGCCCCAATGAACAGCTTTATTTTAGAGTCTCTTCATTTTCTTAGACTCTGCGCTGTACATATATTGGAATGGGCTTTCTACCCTTTTCAAGCCCTCTACTTATCTTTCCTTTCATGTTCTTTTGTTAAAAACAAAGAAAAATCAGTCAATTAAATACTAATTCAAATTAAAAGACATATCTTCATAGGATCCAATTACCAATGAGCGTGACTGACACTACCTCACCCAGAACTTTAGTACCAAGAGGAATAGATCATTGACATTAAGCACTTACGGCAAAAAAATAATTAGTATATTTTACCTTATAATTATCTAAGCTTTGGTCCCAGAGCTTCTAGCTAAATCTCATCTTAGTCTTCTACAATGACTTTGCCAGTCCTTTTGAATTGCATTTCTCTACATATTCTAGTAAAAACAATATTCTGTCTTTTAGTGTCAGTTATTTGGGTCTTCATATTTGGGGAACATAGCACATTTTAGTTTTTGACTTACAGTGAATGCCAACCTTGCCCATTATTTGTCTCTACAAATATTGATGTCAATTTTTATTTGTACTGCTTTAAATGTACACTTAAGAGTTTTTTAAAAATACATTTTTTGGCATTTGTTGTCCACCTTAAATTGTCAAGACTTCATCAGAAATTCAGCGTTACTACAAAACTTTCATATTTAAATTTCCAGCAAAATGACTTTAATAAAATAAAATCTTCAAATTAAGTAAGAATTAGGACTTGACTTGATCACTAGTTGATGATGACCCTTGAGTACTTGGTATTCTCTTGTCTGGTCTTATTTGTAAGGCTCTAGCATAAACAGGTCAAGCACTGGGTATGGGGGTAGAAAGGTTGAAATCCCTGTGCCAGTAGTATTTAATGTGCTTTACTCTTCTTGATTAGCTGCCTTCCATACTAGAATAAGAGCTCCTCAAACAGGAATTGTCTGTTTTGCTTGCTGCTCAATCTCTAGTACCTTACGCAGTGTTTGGCATTCAGTAAGCCCTCAATTGAATGAATGAGCATGTGAAGTGAATGGGAAAAGAACTGGGAAGGGAATTAAACCTACATTCGGGTACCAGCTATTTATTTCATTCATGTGATATCTCTGGAACTCATTTTCCTCATTTAAAAAGAAAACAGTTTGGATTAGATGATATTTATGGTTAGTGTATCCCTTGTCACCCATGGGTCTCTTTCATCTCATTTGTTTACAAAATTGAGTACACTGTCAAATGTCCCCTGAAAAGCTCAAGGTTTAAGAAAACAAGGCAGTGGAATGGAGCAATTCTTCTCTTCTGGATACTCATTTATTTTACAATTAAACAGTGTCCACAGCATCCTAATTAAGTTTTAGGTCAGAGCATCAATTTAAACCACTGGCTGTAGCACCAGAAAACCAGACCAAGTATTCTCGTTTTTTCACTAAATTGCTGAACTGGACAGGGGTGGTACCAAGTTTTGTGAGACCTAGAGATTATAATACTGGGGAAGGGGCTGTTAACACTTGAAAAAATACAAAATTAAAAATATCAAATTAATATTTTAAATATTTACTTAAAATGAGAAAGGAAGTCACAAAAAATTACAAATTTTAAGTAGCTCACTACCACAAATAACACCAAAACTGGGGAAAATGGCACAATGTGGTTCATTAATTGGCTTACTGACACATCTTGGTAATATTTTTACTACATATTTAGCTACATACCCTGTGATAGCCTCTTCATATGACAGTATGACATTTTGTAATAATTGTAATAATTGCTATTTATAGAATAAAAAGATAACTACCTTCCCCCTAGAAGGCCTAATTGAAGCTTTAAAAATTGATAATATAGAAAAGCTTTTTTCAGCTTTATTTATTTATTTATTTATTTATTTATTTATTTATTTTTTGAGACGGAGTCTCCTCTGTCGCCCAGGCTGGAGTGCAGTGGCCGGATCTCAGCTCACTGCAAGCTCCGCCTCCCGGGTTCACGCCATTCTCCTGCCTCAGCCTCCCGAGTAGCTGGGACTACAGGCGCTCGCCACCTCGCCCGGCTAGTTTTTTGTATTTTTTAGTAGAGACGGGGTTTCACCGTGTTAGCCAGGATGGTCTCGATCTCCTGACCTCGTGATCTGCCCATCTCAGCCTCCCAAAGTGCTGGGATTACAGGCTTGAGCCACCGCGCCCGGCTCAGCTTTATTATTAATTATTGGTCACTTCATGGAAACTGTTTTCAATGTTGTTAAATTTGAGAATGCCTATTGAGTTTCTTACATTTATAAACTAAGATTTTAGGGCACTTCAAATTTGCTTGTGCAGTAATTAATTATATAGATACATATAATTAGTAGTATAAAATTGTATAAAATTATATACAATTATATATGTTATATAGACAATTTATTCTTATTAAATAATTGTATTATTACTAAATCAAGAGCTTATTCATTAATTTATGTGAAATTTTCCTTTTCTTTCTAATGAATCACTAAGTATGATCTGAAAATTGCTTTCTTACCATTAATTTCTAGATTCTAGGATAATTTCTATTGAGTTTATCATTTATCTGAATTTTTCTTATATATTTAGTAAATCAATTTTAAAATTACAATCATATATCTCAAAACCAGAAGTGTGTTCTCTTCTACTGCTTTTATAGAAACTTTCCAAAGATTCTTTTATATTTTCAGTTATAGTGGTTTATTTCACCCTTAACAACTTTTTTAGTAACTTTGTCATCTCTTTCATATTCAAGTCTCTTCTCTGAAATTTTATTTTAGAGACCTTGAAAGTCTGTTCTACTCATAATATAAACTTTGAACAGCCTTAAAATGTGCAATCTCATTACACTTGAAATATTTTTTAAAAAATCCATATTAATATGTGTATTTAAAGGATTCCATCTATGTGATAAACTTGAAATGAAAACATGCATCTATTAGAAAATGCTGAGTTAGTCAGCCACTTGCAGGGTCACCTTTTGTCTTGAATGACACCAAGGAAGAGCGGAGTGGGGCACACTTACTGTCTATTGATTATTGTTTTAAAGGGTGCTTGCAGCCAGAACTGCCTATAAAACATGTGCAGCCTTTTGTTCGAAAAGTATTAAAATTTCTGAGAAAGTGATGGGAGACAGTTAAGTCAGCGCAGGACCCTTCTAAGTGCCAGGAACTGTTTAAATCACACAGGTAACATGCCTGCAAAGCTGGCCCTGCACAGGGCCCCTGGCTCTTCTCCTTCATAACAGCAACACCATTATATGCCTGCCTGACTGTTGTTTAGTGACTCACAGAAGGAACTCCTAGCCACATATATTCCACTAAATGGCAACTTAATATTTCCCCAAGTCAACGTTTCTACAGATCCTTAAAACATTCATTGCTACTCCAATGCCCCCCGAAATGAAGGAAAGGGTGAGGAAGGGAAAGTTAGAAAGAAAATGGAATGTTAGCCAATTTCAGTTTGACTATTTCATATTTGCAAGTGTACCAGCACATGTTACCCTATAAACACATTTCTATAGCCTCTACCAGAAGCTTAGATTGGGTTTCTGCAAGTTAATAACATTGAGGCAAAGGCGTGTAGCAGCTGGGTATGGTGGCTCGGGCCTGTAATCCCAGCACTTTGGGAGGCTGAGGCAGACGGGTTGCTTGAGCCCAGGAGTTCGAGACTAGCCCAGGTAACGTGGCAAAATCCCATCTCTACTAAAAATACAAAAATTAGCTGGGCATGGTGGTGCGCACCTGTAGTCTCAGCTACTAAGGAGGCTGAAGTGGGAGGACTGCTTGAGCTTAGGAGTTGGAGGCTTCAGTGAGTCAAGATCGCACCTGCACTCCAGCCTGTGTGACAGAGTGAGACCTTGTCTCAAATAAATAAATAAATACATAAATAATAAAGCTTTAAGAAAGCATGTAACTTTATGGTAAATCCACATCCAGACATGGGCCTGAGTCACTACTACATTCCAAGATCCCCTGAACACAGGTGTTTCTGGTACAGAACGCACTTCCTTACTACCTACTTTGGGGTCACCATTGTTTCCATGTTGCTACCTGAGAAACCCAGTAAGTCTCCATCCATTGTTCTTTCGGGAGACAGAAAGAAAAAGAGAGAGAGAGAACAAAGTCAACGTGCTGGGGCAGGCTTCTCCATCCCATAATTTCCAGATTCTCTCTGGAAATCCTCAGATTTGTGTCTAAGCATCATAGGAGTTTGCTAGATCTTAATCCAATGGTCAGCTGAGGGCATATAACTATGTGTCCTGGTATAGTTGTTTAAGTATCTTGCAGCCTAAAATACATTTAGTAGCTCTCAGAATTAGTACGATGAGGCTTTCTTACCACTTACCAGTTGGTTGTCACGGGATTTTCAATATTTGGCATTGAACCTCTGAGTTGGGGGTGGGCATGGATGTGCTGATGGTAATAATGGATGTGCAAAACTGATGGTTTGCTGAGAAAACATCAATCACTGATTTCAGCGCCATCCAGTCGTCATCAAGTTCGGCGGCTCTGATATCACAGGGGCAAAAGAAGAAGGACTACTTGTAGAAGTCCTGAGAAATCCTATCTCCCCAAATTTAACCCCCATATCCACGCACTGTTTTATGACCTTCCAACTGAAATAATGACTCGGAAGTAAAGATTGTACACTCTTTTCTGCAAGGGCTCAATGGTGAAGAATCATAGTTAGTTTTGTATTTATCAAATCAGATCCCTAAAACGCTTCTCACATAAGCAGCAAGAACACCCTGTTCACAGAGTTACGCTGCTAATAAACAATTGATTCAGTTTCATTCTGGTGAAAATGAAACATTTTCCTGGAAGTGCTCTGATTATCCAGCTTAATCTCCTACATGTCCTTTGCAAATGGCTTTTCCTTAATTCTAATTTGAATGAGACCTCATTTTTCCACTGAAGCAAAATACTCAATAAGAAGCCCTCTTTTTACCTTCACTAGAGAAAACAATAAAATCCTTGGCTACCACTTTTAATACATATAATTAACTATCTAATATATCTCATCAAGTTTTTGTGCTAAGCTAAATGCAAAGGCTTTATTGGTTCCTAAATTGCAGGTTCTCTTCCTTTCTGCCACTCATCATTACCCTTTGTCACCTTATTTGTTCTAGCCAATTTAACTCATTGATTTTCATTGTAAAGGCTCCAATACTGCTAGCAATTTGGGACTTTCACAAGTTAGCCTAATTCATGTTAACTGGTGTCACTGTCAGCTTTATCATCGAGAATGTAAGTTACAACCTTTTTATTCTGGGTATGTCTGTAAAGGAAGGGGCTAGACAAATGAACAACAATAACAAAAAGAATGAACAAGAAAAAATTTGAGATCCATACTTTATAAAGAAGTTAACATTCCAGAAATGTGCTATTTTGTTTAAAATGGATTTAGAAACATAGATTGAATTTCAGTACTAAACCAGCATTTGACTAACAACCTCTTGCCTAAAATCAGCAGTGCTGATGACTAAATACAATTTAAAATAGTAAGTACTCAAGTAGAGGCATGGATATACAGAGCCTTACATTATATTTCCAAGTACTGGTCATTTTCTTATATTAAAAAAGTACTATTCTTTCCTTTAGAGCTAGACCTTATGTGAAAAATTACAGGGATTTCTTAACAATTCTTAATATTTTTCTCACCATAGCTTTTATTTAATACCAAAAATTAATTATGTTGTCTTGACTCATGGAAATAGTGTTTAAAATCTAATGCCTTGAAGCTAGCAATGACACTTTGCTCACGCTTTTGGAAAATTATAGTAGAGGACTACTATAGACAGAGTAAAGACATTATTGATTTTTGTGGATTATTTATTTAAAGAATTTGTTTGAGATTAGGAAAGTATGATAACAATTATCTTCCTTAAATGAAGATGCAAATATTTTATATTTAATGGAAAAATATCTTTAATTTCATTTTTCAAAACTTCAAGTCTTTCAACATTGTTATGAATTCACAAATGATAGAAGTTGTGGGCCGTATACTGCCACAACGCAGTCACCACCTCCTCCTTTGTGTTGGCCAATCATTACTCTGCCACATACATAACCCTGAGGAAACCACAGTTTAATAAATATTTGAAAGGAATTCGGTGAACCCAAATATTAGTGCAACTCAAGAAAACTATTTTAGTCATCAGTGTACCTCATAAAAATAACTACATTGGCACTATCAGTAATCACTATGAAAAAGTAAGCTTCTTCAGGGAAATAATTTGACTTATTTATCTTTTTATTTTCAATACCTCGCATGGCACCAGGTCTCAAACTGCAAGTAGGCAAAACAGATATTTGGACTGGCTGTCATTCTGGTACTCTGCCTGCATAATTTAAGAAAAGGATTCCCTGGGTGCCACCAAACTCTCTCTTGGTTAGGGCAATGCCCAGTAAATAGCAACATGCACTTTACTTGAATTTTCCTCTTTGGAAACTAGTTGAAGGAAGAATTCAGATATTCTCAGGGTTATGACCCAATTATAACTTAACATATTAATTGTGGATTATCTTAACATGAAAATCATCCACATTCTCCATTCAGATCTTTACATGTAAAATGTCAGTGGATATTGTTTCTTCTTTGTATACATGGAAAATGTATACAGTGAGACACTATGACATCATTCCTCAAGCTCGAGATAGAATTAGTTTAAGGGAAAGCTGCAATGGAGAGTACTATAATCAGATTGCTAGTTTGGACTATGTCAATTATTGTGGCTTCTTCAGGTTCATGTCACAAATCATTATTCTCAGCAAACTGGACCTGACTTAAAAACAGAAAGTCATTTGTCTATATTGTTACTGTTTGTTACACTAACCCTAGGACCATAAATTGGAGTAAAAGTGAATGTTCAGCATTTGGAAGCACATTTTGGCCTTAAAAGTAATTCCAAATAATTGACCATGACATATGATAAGCACTTCAGCCTCTACTCCTTTTTCTAGGGTTAAAATAAACAGTCCAACCAAAGAGTAACCTAAAGTTATAGGTCAAATTCTTCTGTCCATATTCCAATAAGACTATCAAATCTTCATTATTCCTACCTTTTCTCTTTGAAATATTGTTCCCACTCTGTGCTCTACCATCCCCAACTAATCCAACTAAATAGCTAGAGAACAATTACAAAGCCCAAAGTTTTATTTAATGACTTAAAGAATGAAAAATGTTCCCCAAATTGCTGTGCAAAAATATATGCAGATATAAGATTAAACTTTCTCTTAAGCTTTCACGTTATTTCCAAAATAATCAACCAAACTAAATGTTCATCAACCAATGAATGGATACAAAGAAAATGTGATATACATCTATACGTGGACACAATGGATAGTATCCATGTAATGAATAGTATAAATAGTATACACACAATGAGTTTTATCCATACAATGGCTACTATTCAGCCTTGAAAAAGAAGGAAATCCTATCATTTGCAACAACGAGGATGAAACTCAGAAGAAAAATTTGGACCCCAGTTTTACTTTTAAGCTCTCATTACACTGTAATCAATCGGTAGAAATAATGGTGATAGCTAACTGTTAACACTTGTCGAGTGCTACCATGTGCTAAGTAATATTCCAAGTGCCTCAAGTGTGCTACCTCATTTATATTTAACCATCATATGACATAACGGGAATTGTCATCTCCATTTTACAGAGAAGGAAACTGAGACACAGATACTCATGGCTTACAACACTGGTCAATCGTTGAATAGGCTGACATTTGAGGCTGTACTCTAATGATTTAAAATCATGTATTTGTTTTTAAAAATACCATATAGCCCATCTATTTCCACATAATTAAGAATTCTTTTTTTATATAAGTAAAAGTCCAGTATTTCTTTCCTTTTTAAAAAATGTTTATTGTTTATTTGTATGAGTACGTCGTAAGTGTGTATATGCAAATTCTTATTGTCTTTCTGAAAGATAAGCAATAAAGCAGCATTTTGTCAGTTTATATAATGATTACCAATTCAGGAGACATTGAAAAATAATTTATCTTATAGAGTCTAACAATACAAGCAGCAAAACATGTTTTGCAAAAACTGTATCAGACATTCTCAAACTTTTTGGTCTCAGGATTTATATTCTTGAAAGTCACTGAGGATCCCCAAACGCTTTTATTTATGCAGGCTCTACCTATCTATCTATCATTCTCTATCTATCTCTATATATGTATATTGCATACTAAAAAAACGGAAAAGTTTAAGACATAAAAATACACAAGCATAAATTCCATTCACTGTAAGGATGATGACATCATCACATATTATGTAGCTCTGGAAAATTACACTGTATACATATGATAGAAAGAGTGAAATGGGCAAATAACATTTGGGGATTATTGTAAATATAGTTTTGATCTCATTGATCCCCTGGAAGTACAACATTTTGAGAAATGCTGATTAAAAAGTGATGGTTCTTACCCTGACAATTCTCAATAAATGATTTTATGTTACTGATCAAAAAAAGTAAGAGATTCTACAAGACTATTTTTATGTTAATAATGGGATTGAAGTTGATGTTCCAATTACCTTCTGGTCATTCTTTTAAGATACAAATGTCTGACTGCAGCAGCTAGTTCTGGATGATATTTATTAGTTCACCATGAAACTTTAGAGACTCCACAGACCCCTGAAGCCATAGTTAGTGACTATTTACAAAGAGTTAACCTATCATATTAAAGTGCTGAGATGACGTACAATAAATAATAATCTATCTGAGTACAACCTCTGCAGACACCATGGCTGTAATTGAGTCAGGAGTTGAATTCAGATGACCCAAAACGGGGTGTTGTCACCCAGTCCTACCCAAAGAAGTCAAGGAAGACAAAAAACAGGGAGTCAAGTCACCTCTGACCAAATGAAGCTGAAATCCAGATGCTATGGAGGGAAAAAGTTAACCCTAAATTTTATTAAATTAAAACATTAAACATAAAAGTAAATTCAGAACATTCATTTTTCCTCCAGTTTACAGTCTTAGGATTAGTGTTAAAAATAGTAACCATACAGAAGATATAATTTCATTCTTTTTGGGCTGAATAGTATTTCATTGTGGATATATACTATATTTTTTATCCATTACACAATCTATGCGTGTAACAAAATTTCACATGTACCCCCATAAATTTGTACAAATGAAAAGAAAGAAATGAGAATGATACCACAAAAAAACAGTAAACAATACAATTCATACTCTAAAGAAGGGCTTAGAAGCAACATTAAGTCTGAGGACAGAAAGTAAAGGTTTGAATTATTTAGAAATATGGTCAGAGAAGGCAAGTCTGGATGAAGTGAGGAAGATCTGAGGTGTTGGCTATGAATAACTGTAGTGCGTTATTGAATGACTTTTATCAGCCAACAAATCTGTGCATGGGTGTGAGAGACGGGCTTAAAGGATAAGATTGTGCTATGACTTGAGTGCAAATTCAGGTGTTGCCAGTTGAGTTATTAAGAGGTGAGACCTTCAAGAGTTGGTCAGACCATAAGGGCTCCTTTTCTTCTTAATGACATTAAAGCCATTATAAAAGAGGCTTCCCACAGCTGTTGGTTAGCTTGCCCTTCTCTCTTCTGCCATGTGAGGATGCTGCAAGAAGACTTTCACCAGACCAAATACCAGTGCCCTGATCTTGGACTTCCCAGCCTCTAGGACTGTGAGAAGTAAATGTCTGGGTTTTTCAATAAATTATCCAGTGCCAAGTATTCTATTACAGTAGCACAAACAGATTAAGACTGGGGGGTTCCATAATGTTGAAAGTGAATGTTGGCTTGTGTGAATGCTATGTTCTCATCCTCCTATTACAAAAAGAATAAAAGGCCAGGCGCGGTGGCTCACGCCTGTAATCCCAGCACTTTGGGAAGCCGAGGTGGGCATATCACGAGGTCAGGAGATTGAGACCATCCTAGCTAACACAGTGAAACCCCGTCTCTACTAAAAATACAAAAAATTAGCTGGGCATGGTAGCATGCACCTGTAGTCCCAACCACTCGGGGGACTGAGGCAGGAGAATCACTTGAACCCAGGATGCGGAGGTTGCAGTGATCTGAGATCGTGCCACTGCACTCCAGCCTGGGCAACAGAGCAAGACTCTATCTCAAAAAAAAATAAAAATAAAAACCCTGCTAAAATGAGTATTTCCTACTTTGACCAAATCACCTTACCACTTAAAACAATTAAAAATATCATCAAACAACATTATTTTCAC
Organism: Papio anubis; assembly: GCF_008728515.1. Lineage (NCBI taxonomy): Eukaryota > Metazoa > Chordata > Mammalia > Primates > Cercopithecidae > Papio > Papio anubis. The sequence goes on from NC_044994.1 coordinate 11,922,643, forward strand.
TTCTAAATTATGTATATTACAGAATTAAAAGAGCTTTCCTTTTTTAAAGATTTTTAAACTGTGCCTTCCTTTCAATCCAGACACACACACAAACACACACAGAATGAACGATGGCTAACATTCCAAAAGGCTGAAATTTTTGCATCAAAGTAAATTCAATAGTCGACTTAGAAAGTCCATCATTCTAAATTAGACCACTTAATTATACTCATTTTCTATTTTTATAGGTTTAGCTTTTGAAACAGGGCAGTTCAAAAGAGCAATGAAGGGAATGGTGTTGATGCTTTCCGAGTTTCATTCCCAACTCTGCATCAAATGCACACAAATAAATGCATCTGTCTGAAACCGTCATACTACCCTGTTCTTTCTCAAGCACTCACCTTGTAGTGAATGAGGCTCTGCAGACAAGAATTATGTGACAGCATGACCTTTATGAAACAGCAGATGCACCGTTATGTTATCAATTGGCAAATCCTAAAACAGCAGCAAACATGTTGATTAGATGTCTGTCATTTCCAAATGCTCCATTTGACAGTCTCCTGGAGTTCAGAGACAAATAATAAGGCATACACCACAATTTTACATTAGAGATTTTACTGCAGCCACCTAGAGGAAGCAATTTACCTAAGGTAGCAAGTTTTGTCTCTTCTCTTGGACTGCCACACAGATGAAATTATTAATAAACAGATTTTGAAGAGGCCACATGGGAGTAGATAGACACTTCCCGGTAGGAAGTAGGTAGCAACCTCTACGTACTGCAACCCAGGATTACTTCTGATTGAGGAGACAATGCTTCAGATCCTCAATAGGGAGACACTCCTTTCTGTCTTTTGGGCATATGGCTGGGTTGGTCCCTGAATTGATCTCCTTGCCAAGATGAGGAACAACATCCTCAACTATCAAAACAACTATCTGTCATCTGAAAACCCTTCCAGGCAAATATATATATATATTTGAAGTGTAGTCTCACTCTGTCACCCAGGCTGGAGTGCAGTGGGAGATCTTGGCCCACTGCAGCCTCTGCCTCCCGGGTTCAAGTGATTCTCCTGTCTCACCCTCCCAAGTAGCTGGGATTATAGATACTCACCACTATGCCTGGATAATTTTTGTATTTTTAGTAGAGATGGGATTTCACCACGTTTACCAGGCTGGTCTCAAAATCCTGACCTTAAGTGATCCACCTGCCTCGGCCTCCTGAAGTGCTGGGATTACAGGCATGAGCCATCGTGCCTGGCCAGCCAAACATATTGAGTGTAAGATAAGAATCTGTCCACAAAGGACCCTCTGCATTTGGCAGTCCTTGGAGCTAAGCACACTGATACGCAGGTTTTCACCTTACTTTAACTCTACTAGTCCACATAGAAGATTTTAAAACACTGATAGATGTTTTTAAGGCTTTTAAAGCACCTCCACTCAGAGACCACTACAGAAGGCATGTGTGGTGGTGTTGGCAGTGGTCTTGAAGACCTCACAGAAAGGTGGGCCTTGGGATTGTGGGCAACTCAGGCTGACCGCAAACACAGACTTTCTCTTTTGCCACTTTTGCCCTGATGTTGAAATGTTTGAGAACTGCAGAGTTCTGTTAACAAGGGAGAAGCTGAGTTTCTATTCAAGTTTCCCTCTGTTTTAATAAGGTAACTCTAGAATGACTCGTAAAGGCAGAGACCACAGTGGCATCAGGATTTCAGAAGCATCACTATAAACACCAGTAGATGAGAAGAACAAGCTGGAATTAATATGGCAAAAATATTCCATTACCGTTGCACCTAGAGCCATAGAGCTGACACTACAATCTTTTTTAAAAAATTGCCATTCGCCAGGGAACCTTCAGACAAAGAATATATTACTGCTTCCCATGACTGCTCCAGATACTCATATCTATATAAAACAGGAGCATTTATTTCACACTAGTTGTTCACTCGATCATTATCATCAATAACATACATTTGTAATCAGGTATAGATATAAGTGATAAGAAAAGGTAAGTGATGGACTGTGTTAATAAAAATACTTGACTACTACTCAACTAACAGCTGAATTTTAGCTATTTCTTGAAATTTCTTTGTTCCTATGAAATATGTAATTCCTCATTGTATTAGTCTGTTTTTCACACTGCTGATGAAGACATATCTAGAGTGGGCAATTTACAAAAGAAAGAGGTTTATTGGACTAAGAGTTCCACATTGCTGGGGAGGTCTCATGATCATGGTGGAAGGTGAAAGGCATGTCTCACATGGTGGCAGACAAGAGGAGAGAGCTTGTGTGGGGAAACTCCCATTTTTATATAACCATTGGATCTCCTGAGACTTATTCACTATCATGAGAACAGCATGGGAACGACCTGCTCCAATGATTAAGTCACCTCCCACCAGGTTCCTCCCACGACATGTGAGAATTGTGGGGATTAAAATTCAAGATGAGATTTGGGTGGGGACGCACCTAAACCATATCAGTCATATTTTTAAAATATCAGAAGAGTTTTCATTAAGCACAAGTAAACCTCTCTTGGCCCCCACATTCCACACCAGCTCCCTTCTCATTTCTGTTTACCTTTACAAAAAAAAAAAATGAAAGAATATTTTATACACTCTGCTTCCTCTCCATTTTGCATTCACATTTCTTGCATTCAATCCATGCTTACCTGAGTTGCATCTCCCCATCTCCACTGAAATGATTCTTGTCTAGATAATCAATAGCTCCAGGTTGCTAAATCAGGGACACATTTGTCAGCATATTGTTCAGCTATTTAGCAGCATTTGAAACAAACGGTATTGGTTTCTTGAAACATTCTCTACCCTAAGATTCAGTGTCACTGCACTCCTTGGCTTTCCTCTACCCTCTGGCCTCTCCTTCTCAGTTTTCTTTGTTGTCTTCTCCTCCTTTACCAAAATTCCACAGAGAGGGGTGTCTCAGGACTCATTCCTGAGACTGCTCACTTTTCCCTAATTCAGGTTGTTTCCAGCACCATCTGTACACTGCCTTTCAGACTTATACCTTCAATCTAGATTGTCTGAGTCCCAGACTTGTACATAAATAGGCAGGTAGATAGATAGAGAATTATAATAGATAGATAAATAGGCTCACACTTCCACTTAGTTGTCTAGTAGGCATCTCAAATATAGGAAGTCCAAAGTAGAAGTTTAAAATGAAACTTGCTCATACCATCCAAACCTCCAGATCTGTTTCTCCCTCAGTAAAGAGACCTGTCAATAAAATTCAACCCAGAAAAACCTTCATTTGTACTTCCTTCCTTCCCTTTACTCCCTATATTGCACAAACAATGAATCCTACCATGTCACCTCCAAAAATATTTCTCCATTTTATGTACTTCTCTCTTTTCCCATTACTACCACCCTAACCAAGCCATCAACATTTCTGATCTGAACTTTAAAAAAAAAAAGAAAGAAAAAGAAAAGGAGATGAAAAAGCTAAAGACTTATCTCTGCTTCTACTTTTTACCTCCATGGATTCATTTTTTCTAACCCAAAATATGAAACCCTAAAATCACAAATCTAATCAGGCCCTTCCTTTGTTTGAAAATTCTGTGTTGCTCTCCATTGCACCTAGAATAAAATCCCAACTCCTCACGATGGATCAAGATGCTGCCTGGTTGAACCTCTGACTCAGCTGTTGTCACTCTCTTACTTGCTACCTGCTAGCCATATTGGCCTCCTTCTGTGCTTTCTATAATATGGTCTCAAGACTTTTTCTAAATACTATGCACCCGATATAATCTGTGCCTGGAATGTTGTATCCACCACCATTTTATAAGAAGTATGACAGGGCATAGTAATTTTACCATGTATCTGCTTATGCATTGCAAATAGACAATAAGTCCCATAAAGGAAGTAATAATGTCTATCTTGTTCTCACAGTATGGTCATCACCTATATAGTAGGTACTAGTGTCTGGCACAGCACAGTCATTCAATAAATATTCACTTAATTCTTTAAGAATTTAATTCAGATAGCATAATCATTAAAGTATTGAAATTCTATACTAAGCTGAATGCACTTCTCCCATTATTCTTTTTCCCTCTCATATTATAGAATTGAAGTTATTTAATGTATGTATTTAATGAAGTAGTGAATGAATAGACTACGAGGGAAGTGTTCATTCTCCTCTAATTATGTTTTTAAGCAAGGTATAGAATTCCAGATGCTGGATAACTAATGACAGAGAAAAGTCTTACTGAAAAGAATAAAACATTGTGGGAATAAAATGCAATCATCCAGAAGGCTTGAGAAGAGGAATGAATAGATGCTGCAGTTAAATAACTACCGCAAGAAAAATAACAAGGAGGGAAATACTGAGGAGCAAATAATTCAGGGCGAACAAAGAAAGACATGGACTCAGAGGGTCAAAATTTTTCTCTGACCTATGTGGCACGATAATCTATTATACAGTTAATAGTTTGAAAGATGTTTCCATCAGCCTGGGGCTCTCTCTCTGGTATCAAGACACAGTGATATTTTCTATGTCAAGACCGTAGCTCCAGTCCACCAGATTAATGCCAGAAATATGTATACGCAGGGCCTACAAATCTAATGAGCATGTTGGCAGACCATAACCCTACCCAGCTTCAATATCACTGTCCTACCTTAATATCACTCTCCATAATTCTGCAGAGCTTCAATATCACTGTCCTACCTTAATATCACTGTCCACAATTCTACCCAGCTTCAATATCACTAGCCTACTCAGAGCCCCTCTCCACGCTTGTTGTGATCTGATTTTATTCCCCCAAAGTTTAAACAAATAACAAAATAAGAAAAAGCCTTAAGGTATCAAAAGGAAAATAGAGAATTGGGATAATTAGTCATGTATTACTATCAACATTAAATTATTATTAACCCCAAATTACCACTACATTGACTGTTGTCACTTCATGTTCCTGTTTTGCCAGTCTACATACGCAATACTATGACATAATTCCATGGTTTTTCCAATAGTTTCAAAACCAAAAAAAATAAAACAACAACTCTAAAAATGCTACCAAAAAAATGTTTGTTATTCCAGTGGAATATACCAGTGGTATACTTTCCTGTGGTATTTATAAATTATATATAATTTTCCAGTGGAAAATTTAAGTAAATTTATAACTTGCATTGAAAGTATCAGAAAAAAAAGATACAGGCTTAATTAATATTTTTTCCTATTATCTCTTAGAAAACAGTCATTTAAAAAAGAAAACGAAAAAACTTGTAAGTCCCTTATGGGATAGCTATAATAGCTACTCTACAGTTCTGCATTGTTTTTCTTTTTACTTAGAAAAATATAAATAGAATGTATTCATTCTCAATGAGACTCTGCTAGTGACTAAAGTTATTTCATGAAAGAAAATGCGAGCCATTTAAGTAAAATACATTATTTTGCATGGACCAGAACAGATTTTAATTTTCTTTATAACATTTGAGTGAGCATTCTTGTGCACAGGGTAGTCTAAAATCCTCAGGTATCTTTTCCTTTACTGTTATTAACTCAACAAACATTGAGCTTTGACTCTGGCATTGAGCTGGGTGATAAGAACACAAAAATAAATATTCAGTTGCTACCTTAAGAATCCCACAGTTCAGTTTCTTTTGTTATTTTCAAAGGCAGCAATTATTTATTTAAGTAAATAATCTCGTAACATAAAAATATAATTTGTGTCACAAAAATCTGCATACTTTATGTTTTAGTAGTGATTTTTAGAAATAATTCTATATTATCTACTAGAAGAACATTTTAGCTCAGAAATTCCTAATAAATTTTTTATAAAGCACTAACTCTTTAGCATGTCAATCTTCATGGCAAATGGGGAAAATGATGTATTTAACAAAGTTAAACATGGTCAAAAGAGTTTCTTGATTTTATAAGATCCCAGAGGTTCCACCATGTAAACATGCATTATAAATTTCTTAGCCAGGCACGGTGGCTCACGCCTGTTATCCCAGCACTTTGGGAGGCCGAGGCGGGTGGATCACCTGAGGTCGGGAGTTCAAGACCAGCCTGACCAACATAGAGTAATCCTGTCTCTACTAATAATACAAAATTAGCTGGGCATGGTGGCGCATGCCTGTAATCCCAGCTACTTGGGAAGCTGAGGCAGGAGAATTGCTTGAACCCGGGAGGCAGAGGTTGTGGTGAGCCGAGATCGCGCCATTACACTCCACCTGGGCAACAAAAGCGAAACTCTGTATCAAAAAATAAAATACAATAAAAATAAAATAAAATAAATTTCTTAACAGGAAAATATATTATCTGGCATTCACTGAGCTTATTTTACAGGAAAACCTCATTTCATGGGGAAAACACAAAGAAATCAAGTCCCATAGAACGTATTTGTGAAACTCCAGATAAGGTACAATTTAATTGGGTCAGAGATGGGTCAACATGTACTCATATCTAATTTACCCTATTGACCAATCTACATTTATTAAAGTAACTTAGAATTTTCCCGAAAAACTCTTAACTTATGTAAAAAGTGACTCTTTACATATAATTTGAGTCTGCAAGAGAAGGAATATCAACTTAAATAGATGCCTTCCAGCTCTCTTTTTCCTTTCAGAATCCATGTGCCAGACTCCCACTACTGAAGATAAAAATGAGCTATGCAGAGAAAGATCAGTGAACAGGGAAAGAGGAATGTTTTGAAAACTGTAAGCTCTTATGCAGAGATAATTTCAATTTTTCAAGAGGATAATGCAAAACCCATTAAGAAAGAACCAGAATATTTTTCTCAATGGAATAACCATTTCATAATAATAAATATCATATAAATATCATATGTGAGAATAAAATGATGTGCAGAATTCATTGCTTGTTAGAATATCAGGAAAAGGTCCTGAGGCCCAGGTACCACAGTGTCAGGTTTTTTCCCTGTAATCTTAGGTAGGTCACTTCCTTTCCCTGTGCCTAGACCTTTGCATTCACATAGAAGTCGGATGAATGAGAAAAAGGAAAAGCACTTGAATATCTAGGTTTTCTCTTATAATTTCTGAAGAAAAATTTACTTAAACCAATGGGAAAAATGAAAACTGCTCTTGATAAATGGAAAATGTCAATAGATATAAACCAAATGTATTTCTCTAAAACGTCAACTTTTATCACTAAACACTCATCACAATCAGTTTGGGATTTTAGCATGAACTTAGAAATAGTTCACTTACACATATTCTGGAAAGACAATCCAAATGCACTTTACTCATGACTAATATGATAAATGCTCAGCATGTCTAACTGGGGAAAGTATCACAGTGACATCATACAAGTACATTCTGTTTTTATTCAAACGATTGGCAATACCCCCATCACGTCGAGTTTTAAAACTAAGTCAAGGGGGGAAAGATGGCTGCAGCACAAACATAACCAGACAGAAACCAGATGGAAAAGAGACGTAATGCAGAGCATGACAGCACGTTCTTTCTAGCAGCACAATTACAAAGGCATCTGTTCTGAAAGTACAGGTTTCCACTGCATTTTTGTTTTACCTGATGGATGAAAGAACAGAAGCATCTTAAATCATATGAATGACAAAGCTATATATAACACGTTACTTATATGCAGGAGCTGTTAGTTTCATGATGTCATGGACAGGGTTGATTAACAGCATTCTGTCCCAAAGGGTATAACTATAGCCATAAAAGTCATCTTGCAACTAGGTGACTAACTGCCCCAGCTACAAGGCAGAAGGGCAAATCTTCACAGCATCATGATATCCCAGGCTTTGCTGGGAGCTGGGGTTGCATAGAGCACAATTTTTCTTAGGTTCTGGCATATTTCTGCCAGTGGCAGAGCGATTTTACTGGCATGAATCAGAAAGCATGTGAGTCATCTGTATAATAAATGAGACAACTTTATTTCATTCAGCTTCTGCTCACTTCATTATAGCAACAAAAAGTAAGGAAAATTTCTGTTTTCTGTCAGGTTTTCCCAAAATGATCAGTCACTGATGGCTCACATGTCCCCACCAGAACTGTATGAGACTATGAAGCCACAGCTTGTATTGCCAGCAACCCAGGCAGGAATGTGGTTGCCAAGCACACTGGCTCCTGCAATGATTTACCACTTCCAAATGTTACATTTGACAACAGATCAAAGAAGTGCAGCTTTCTCAGCTAGGAGCTTCCTGAGTTAGATCTTCAGTCACTGCTGCTTGGCTTTGGTGTCTCCATGAAGGACCAGTTAGTTTTATGCATCTCTGCTTGCCAAAGCTCAGTCCCATGACTTAGACTCTGCACTTCAGGTTGCCTTCATCTTTCGTGTTCCACTAACAGACCCAGTCAAACCAAAGGTCTGATTGAATTAACTGGTTGAGTTAACTGGCAGCCCAGTTCAAGCAGGAGGGGAAGGGGAGAGCAAACTTAAAAAAAAAAAAAAAAAAAAAAAAAGCATTTTTTGAATACAAATGGGACTAAATGAAAACCACTTCTCTGAGTATATGGAACGCTACACAAACAGGATATGTGAGAATTAGTATCTGCTATATGCAAGGAGAATGACTATCACATATGCCCAGTTGAAACCAAATCATAACTTTTAAATTGAGAGGTAAGATAAAAATGTATATTTGTGAATTATAAAGGATATTAGAAATTTTCTACTCCCCTCATCTACATAATGCAGAAATGGCCTACAAGATAGCTTCAGAGCACTCATGCAGTCTTTGAATCATTTAAATCGCTGGGAACTCACTTGCTCACAGGGCAGCCCATTTCTTTGCTGACCAATTCTGCTGACTAAAAGAGATTCTAACAGTGCACAGAAATATGCCTCTCAGAAGTTCCCATACACTAATTCTCATTCTGGCCACTTCACAGAGCTGGGTAAGAGCTTATCTAAGAAATTTACTTCATACTTTATACTCCAATCCACTCCGATTCTTGCACTTTGAATCATTCAGATTTGTTAGTAATTCTGGTCAGTATCCATCTGGTCCTAATATTCCTGATCTTGACTATACTCTTAATTCTGCTTTGCTCAATTACATGTTTAGTTGACTGGATCATCGCCTTTGTTCAGAGAATAAGCAGAGAATCACCAGTTGGCTCTGCTGCCCATTTCCTTTTCCTAGGCAGTGTTCTGCCATGTCAGTCCTCCAGAGTATCCTTTGCTGGCACAGAGGGGCTCCCAGCCCTTAGTCTTCTCTCCAGAATATTCCAAACCACACTGTTGATTGCGTGTTCCAACTTGGTTTTTTCTACCTGCTCAGCCTTGAAAACTCTCTCCCACTTCCCTCTGATTCTCATTGCAAAAATAAGCTAAAGTAAGACTCTACTCAGATCTGGGAGAGTAATGAGTAAGCAAAGATTTAAAATGCAGGCAAAAAAAAACAAAACAAAACCTGGTAACAGCCTGAACTCAAGCAAGGAAGATAGATGATGGATACAAGCAATATTAAAAGCTAGCAATTGTAGAATGCAATAACTGAATTTATGATATGCATTGAGGAATGTGTATGTGAGAAGAAGATTACAAGGCCAAGAGTGGTACCATTCACCAAGATAGATGATACAGAATGAGTCTGATGAAATGTAATGATTAAGTTTTCAATGTGATTGATTTGAAGTGCCTTTGGGCCTTCCAAATTGAAACATTTATTAGGTCATAGGAAATATACGTCCAGAAATCAGAAGAGTTCTTGATTAGATTTGAGAATCATCAAAATGTAAAGGAAATGTTAGGCAAAGGTTTTCTTTAAGGTATTTTAGGTATTATATTTAGAACAAAAAGCTCAGAGAGATGAAAATGGATCACTTTGGAATTATGACTTTGACTCTTAAAAATTGAGCAGATAGATAAAGAACAGTTCTTGAAAGAAATCTAGAATGAATGTCTAATCATAGTAAAAGAGGAGAAAAATTAAAAATTAGATAATGAAAATCTAAGGAGGTAGTTTTAAGAAGAAAATTGTTAACACTAACAAATGCTCATCAGAGCGTTCAATGCTTCTGCCAAATCACTTTAAAATCTGCCCCACTCAAATTCAAGTAGCACTTTAATTTTATTGACAAATGCACGAGACAAATAAAACAATACTTTCTTTTTGTTTGATTCAACTAACTGGCCTTCAAATTAGAGTCACAGTTTTACCCGAGAATACATGAAAAATAAAGCCGTCACTTCTGTGGATTCCATCTCAGTCCCTATAAATGTGTTGCTTGCTTGGTGAGCTGGGAAAGATTGTCTCCTTGGGCTGAGTGCTGAAAGGTTTCTTATTTTAAGGACTTATGCCTTTGTAATTCAGCACAAGAATGATTCTTGACATAAATCCATCTAGTTTCCTAGGAAAAAAATTTGAAACTTTCCCATTAAATTGTGAAATGAATTAATAAAAAATGCACTTTCTAGTATTGGGAATTGTGGCTTAATGTTGTCCAATGAGGTTGATTTTAAAATAATTCTACAAAGCGGTGATCTCAAATCCAGCAGAGATACAGTTTGGATGTTAAACTCAGATTAAAGATCAGACAAGTATATGGTATTATTGAATGACTGGTGAATGCAACAAAAGCTAAGATTAGCAGGTAACATAAGGCATGCAATTATAATATCAAGTTTTATCAGTTATTAAAGCCATATCTGAGAAAGAAACTGTCAGATATATTTTAAAATTCTATAACCTATTGTAAAACAGCCTATGTATTATTATAATTTTTGGCTTCTATTTTCTGCTTTTTTCCCCAGAACTCTAGCACAGGTCAGTAAATAGACCATTATCCACACAGAAGTCCTCTCAGGCTGCAGCCCTCCCAAAGATAAAAACTTTCTACCTGTTAATATTCTAATTTAATTTTCCCTTTCATTAAACTGTAGTAAATGGAATCACAAAGTATGTAGCTTTCTGTGCCTGGCATCTTTCACTCAGCATTGAGTTTGTGAGTTTTATTCATGATGTTGAATATAAGTTGTCCTTTCTTATATCTGCAAAGTACTTCATTATGTGAATATCCCAATTACTATATATCCATTTTGTTATTTTTGGACACATATTGTTGTCAATTTGGGATTGTTATGAATAAAGCTGTTATAAGCATTGCTATACATGTGTTTTGGTGATTATATGTAGATATTTCTGCTGGGAGTAGAGTTTTTTAGTATGTGTCAACAAATGATTGATCGTATATATCAAGAGTGACTGATTCTAAATGATTATACAATGTATGCTACCATTTAGTATTATAAAAGAGTTTTGGATGCTCCTTGTCTTCTTTAACAGTTGTTACTCTCTTTCTTGTCTTAGTCATTCTGGTGTTTATATAACTTGTTGTGGTTTTAGTTTACATTTCCCTTTTATCTAATAATGTTTTGTGCACCGTTTATATGCATATCAATCATTTGGAAATCTACTTTCTGTAAAGTCCCTTTTCAAGTCTTTTGTATATTCTTCTTTGGTAGTTTGCTACTATTGAGTGGCAGCAGTTTTGTATGTGTGTGTGTTTTGTGTCCTATTTCTGGCTTACATTTTCACATTCTTAATGGTGTCATTTGCTGAACAAAAATTTTTAATCTTAACCTAGTCAAAATTCTCATTTTTCAATTATGGTTAGCGCATTTAACGTCCTGTTAGATAATTGTCTACTCCTAAAACATTAAAGATGTTTTCCAGTGTATTCTCCAAAGGGCTGTATTGTCTACTTTTTCCACCTAAATCTGAAGTCTCTTGTTTGGTTGTATATGTGTGTGTGTCTCTCTGTGTGTGTGTCTCTCTGTGTGTGTATGGTGTAAGAAAATCTCAATGTTCATTTTTTTAACATCAATATTCAATTGACTCAATACAACGTATTGAAAAGACTACTGTTTCCATATTTCCTTGCACAAAATGACTTTGTAAGAAATAAGATAATGCGTATCTTTGTACCAATAACATACTATCTTAATTACCACAACTTTTGAATAGGTCCTTTTATTTGTTAGCGTAGGCCTTCAGTTTGACTCCTCTTCTGAAAATCACCTTGGCTATTTTTGGTCTTTTGTATTTCAAAAGAAGTCTTAGAATTAGCTTGTCAAGGTCAACACAGAAAAAAGTGGGGTATTTATTGGTACTCATTGAAATGATAAACAAAATTGGAGAGAACTAACATCTTTTATAGAAAAGAAAAAAGGTCCACAAATTCCACCCTTTCTTGTAATCATGCCTTTGCAATGAAATTTTACAAGGTTAGGCTTCAAGGAACATTGTGTTTGCTTTCTCTGTTTTGGAACTCTGCCAAGACACCATATGAACAAGCTTGGGATAGCCTGTTGATTATGGGAAACAAATGCTCCTATATTACTATCATCTGTTGCCCAAATTAAAGCCAGACATCTGCCCAATATGTAAGTGAAGTAATTCTCCAATCAGATCAGTTGATCTACCAGATGACCATAGACACATGTTAGTCAACACTTGTTACTCTCTTTTTCATCTTAGTCATTTTGGCAAGTAAAAATAAGCTGAGCATTACCTAGATCAGCAGAACTTCCCACATGACCAGACTCAGAATCAATGATAAATGGTTGTTAGTTTGTCTCTAAATGTGGAGGCGGTTTGCCATACAGCAATTTCTAACTGACACAACGTATTCACAATATAGTGTCTTTCAATCCATGAACATGGTATGTCAATTTATTTTGTCTTTTTAATTGTTGTCAATTTTGTATTATTCAGTGTAGAGATCATTTTCATTTCTATTGCTTGATAATTTTTAATACAACTGAAAATTACATGATTTTTTAAATTTATTTTTCTAGTTATTTGCCTGGCTTAAATTATAAAATTGATTTTTACATATTGAATGTGTATCCTATTTCTGTGCTAAAACTATTTTATTAATTTTAATAATTTGCCTATAGAGTCTTTAAAATTTTTTATTTCACAATTCTATTTTCTGAGAATAATGACAGCTTAGATCCTTTATTTCTAATCCTTATTCCTTTGTCCTCTTTTATTTGCCATTTTGCACTGTGCTGAATACCCAGCACAACTCAGCACAAAATCTCAACGTTTTACTATAAAATATGATGCCTCTGATAATTCTTTGTTATATCAAGAAACTTTTCTTCCATATGTACTTTGCCAAGAGTTGTGGTTTTTATTATGAATGCTTTCTGAATTTATCAAGTGCTGTTACTAAATTTATCAATATAATCATTCAGTTTTTCTTCCTTTTTGTGTTAATGTGATGAATTAGATTTTCTGTTTTGCAAATCATAAACCACTCTGGCATGCTTGAAATGTATTCCACTTTTATGTGATGTATTTACCCTTTTAATATTGTTGAATTCTCTTTGCTAATATTGTATTTACAGTTTTTGTATCTTTGTTCAGGAATGAGACTAATCTGCAAGTTAGTTCCTGTCCTTGTCAGGTCTTAATATCAAAGTTACACTGGTCTCTCCCTTTCCATTCTCTGCAAGAGTTTATATAATATTGATGTGTTTTGGATTTTTTTTTAAAGATTTAGCTAAATTTACTGTTGAAGTCAATGAGCTTTATGTTTTCTTCAAAATATACATAAATAAAAGACAATTTTTAATAGCCACTGGACTATTTAAATGATCTATTCTTCTGTCAGTTTCTGTAAGTTGTATTTATTAATGTCTATTTCATTTAAATTTCTAACATTGGCTAATACTTGTTTAGAATATCTTCGTGTTTTGTAATTTCTGTAGAGCATTTAGTGATGTCCAGTTTTTAACTCTTGATATTAATAACTTGTTAACTTGTATTTTTTCTTTTTTCTTAACAAAATTATTCTGAGTTTATAAATTTTGTTACTCATTTTACAGTGCTGTTTTGATTGTAAATTTACTGTTAGAACTTTTTTCTATCTTATTAATTTCTACTTTTGTTTTTGTTATTTTTCTTTATATTGTTTTGCTTTCCTTTTTCTATATTCTTTAGGTTGAATATAAAATCATTGATTTTTCATCTTTTTTCTTTTCTAGTAGTACATGGAAGCATAACTACTTATAAATTTTTCACTTATCTTTTTTATTACTGATATCCAACTAAATTTCTCTGTGGTAGTATAATATACTATATCAAACTATTAAATATTTGTGAAGACTTTCTATCCCAGTACACAGTTGATTTTGGTCAATGTTTCATGCACACTATACTTGTTAATTAGGTCAGTTTCGTTGACTTTGTTTTACAGATTTCTTCTGTCAAAGAATTTTTGTCTACATTTTCTATTGGCTATTAACAGAATAATGTTAAAGCTTTCTACTGTGATTTTATAATTATTTATTTATTTTTTTAGTTTGGTCAGTGTATGCATTATATATTTTGAAGTTATAATACTGAATGCATAAAAACTTAGAATTCTAGTGTCTTCTTAGCAAATGTGCCCCTTTATAATTTTTAAATTCCTTCTTTATCTCTAGTTACCTGTCTTGATTTAAATTATACTTATTCTGGTATTAGTATGGGCTTAGCAGAGGTGCTTTTTTCTTTTTCACTAGTATTTGCGTGTCATTTTGTTTCTTTTTTTTTACTCTCAGTCTTTCTGTTAAAAACAGTTTTTTGTATGTAGTATGGCAAATCGACTGTTATGTTTTGTTGCTTAATTTCCATTGCCTTCAAAGCCAATGTTTTTTATATTTTGTTCATCTATTGGTTGTTTCAGATAGAATAATAAATCCTGCTCCTCCATCTTGGTTAAAAGTGCACATATGTCAATTATCTCTTAGAGAGATTTGTAATAAAAACAAAAAGCATCTTTAAATGTACTCAGGTAACAATTTCTGTACTCTTCATTCCTTTGTATTGATCTACAGTTCCATCTGGTATCATCTTCCTTTTGTTGGAAGGATTGACTTTACCATTTCTTTTATTCAGGTCTACTGGCAATTAATACTTACAGCTTTTGTATATTTTAAATTGGCTTTATTTTGCCTTCTTTTTTTGAGAGACTTTCCCTGGATATATAATTCAAAGTTGATTTTTTTCTTTCAGTATCTTAAATATATTGTTTCACTGTGTTTTGACTTGTACTGCTTACATTTTTTTTCAACAGGAACTCTTCTTTCATACTTATCTTTTTCCTTTATATATACTATGTCTTTTTTTCCCCCTCTAACTGTGTTTAACATTTTTCCTTCATCTCTAGTTGTGTTTTTACATGCCTTGGAATAGTTTTATTTATGTTTTCTTGTGATGGGGTTTGATAAGCTTCTGGAATCTTTGTGTGTTTAAAATGTTTCTCAGATTTGAACAATTTCAGCTATTCTTTTTACAGATTTTTTTGCCTCACCCCTCCATGTCCTCTGTGTCTTCATGTTCACCTGTCTTTTCTTCTTCATTATCTAATCTGCTGATAATCATATGCAGTGCATTTTCTCATCTTAGAAATTGTAACTTACATATGTAGATGTTCATTTTGGGTCTGCTTTTTATTTTATATGTCTCTACGTAACCTATATTCTTTCCTCTAGCTTCTTGAGCATATGAAACAAAATTATAATAATTTTTGTAATTTGCTTGTCTACTAATTCTATCATCCATGTAATTGCTACATCAGTTTCAAGTGAATTATTTTTCTTCTAATCATGGATTATATTTTCTCACTTCTTTGCATGGCTAGTAACTTTTAAATGAATGCTAAACTTTATGAATGCTACCTTATTAGTCGCTATATATTCTTATATGCATATAAATATTATTGAACTTTGTTCTGGGATGCAAAAAAGTTATCTGAAAATGGATTGACGCCTTGGAGTCTTGCTTATAAGCCTTGTTAGGTGGAGCATAGCAGCATTTAGTCAAGAGTTAGTTTTTCCCACTATTAAAGCAAGACACTTTATACTCTACTTAGTGCTCAGTAAATTCTGAAGTTTTCTCCTTTAGCTATTTGAAACAAGTACTACTCCCGGCGTTATGTGAGCTTTGGACACTGTTTCCTTTATATTAAGTATCACCTAATGTCATGAGAGCCATTGTTCCATATTTTGGTTTCTTTTTCAGTTGATTCAAGTAAAGCTAGTCCCTGTTACTTCATCTTTGCTGTAAGCAGAACTATATAATCTGGTCTTTAGATTATAACATTTAGTCACAAGTAAGACTGCGACTAAAAAGGTGAGGACTTGACAAAAGTCACATAGTAACAAGGTGATGGGTGGGCCTTTGTGGCCACCTCACTTTGTGGCCATTGTGACTGTTCTTTTTTATAAAAAGGATGGTGACAATGAACATACAAAGGTTAAGAGCAACCAACATGCAAAGAAGAGCATGCACAGATGCTAAACATGTACAACCAGGGGTGAATTTTGCCAGACATTGCCTGTTAGTACTTAGCACTACTCCCTCCCTTCTAAGCTTTTCCCCTTTTTCACATGCTAGAAGACTAAAGGCTCTCTTGTCAGCAAAGTCACAATGTAAGTTCTGACAATTAGGTATTTGCATAAATTCAGAAGAGAAAAAGAAACTATAATTCAATATTTGTCTTCAAATTCCAGCAGTAACCTAGTGTGCACTCTTATTGAAAAAATGGCATTGAAGGAAAAGAGAATTATGATCTGAATATAGCCAGAAAACAACATGTGCTTCTTCGCAGCTGAGTGGCAACAAGAGGCATATTAAAACAGGCTCCTGTGGACACAAAAGTAGCCTCATTTCAGTTCCTAATCTTTCAGTAATACCATCTTCCTCCCATTTGTTCCTCTAGTAATTACAAATGTCCACCCTCATAATTTATATTAAATATGTCTTTTATGAAAAGATCTACAATGCTATCTTTTACTGACTTGATTCTGTTATGGTATTCCACTAATGTATGAAGAATCACTAAATGAATAAGTTAATGATAAATAAAATAAGGAGAAAGAAGAGGTTGAAAGGAGAGAAAGCATTACAAAAAAAGTTGAAAAAAGAAGGAGATGAAGGAATTTGTCTTATACTGTTGATTTTCAGCATATTTTGCAAAAACCTTTTCTGATAATACCCATTTTCGTACTGGATAGCACACTAAGGTATTGACAATTCTATAAAGGTTTAAGTTTCTCTTTTTTACCTTAAGCATATTTGGTTTTTAAGAATATCTCTTTTATGATTTTGTCACTCTCTATTGCTCCACAATCGAATTAATCATGAAAATTATAATTTTGCAACTGAAAACAATAATACTGTATTATCTTATTCATGTCATTCATACGGTTTAGAACCTGCATGATGACAGTATACATTCTGGTTTGCATCCCTCAATTATTCTACTGCTTTTAAAGTTATCTACAGTAACTAGCACACATGAGTATCCCATGTATCAAAAAACAACATCAGAAACATTTCTATTTACCATTTCAATGTGTGGTTTCTTCATGAAGAGGCAAAGTATCTTGTGACAATTATAAATGTTAAATGTAACCAGTTCTAGTTCTACATTCTTTCCTGCTGGCTTACGTTTGATGTCCTATGTTCATTCCATTGGCCTTTACAAAACACAGGTTTTTATGTATTGTCAAAGGGTTTTGATTTTTGCAGTGTTTTCTTCATTAGGAAATGAGCTAAGAATAAAACATGCAGATATATAAATATAATTAAATGTAAGGCTTCAGCAGTACCTGCTGCCACTTCATTTAGCATGGTCAGGCCTCTTTGCCAAGGACACATTTAGTTTATACTTGAGATTATCATTTAAGATAAATTAAGACTATCTCCCTCTCCTCCTTCTTGACCTCTCCTCTTCTTCTCCTTGCTTGACCTCTCCTCATCCTTTCTTTCCTTCATTTTGCAAAATAATTTTCAAAATAAATGAAAATACGCACATTGCAAAAAATTTAAATCTTGTCTTTACCATCTAGATACATGACAGAGAGAAGAGAGAATTAAAACTCTACTCATCTTTGCTTCTCTACTTCTAGTGAAGACTGTGGTGTGTGTCAATCAAACCTTTTTTCAGGACTGAGGCGCTCATTCCCTATGTTGCTGATAGTGTTGAGTGCTGAGGACTCACAACCTAGGCCCTCCCCAAGAACCGCCCTTGGACAAAGAGAACTGCCAAATGTTAACCCCTTCCAAAGGGCAGTCCGCATGCAATGATTGCTCAGGGTGATGGGAGAGTATGAAGTCCCAGACTTTTTGCTTCATTTCAATATTTCTGAATGATCATCTCAATTACAGAGATTTCCAGAAGGTTGACTGAAGTCTCTTTTGTAGCTGCATCACAGCTCAACTCTGCCCTTTGCCTTTGCCTACTTCACTCACTCCTTTATCAGTGTTGCTTCTGAGGGCACACCCCAGCAAATCGCTGGCATGGAAATTTCCATTTTATAATCTGTTATCTAGGGAAACAAAGCTATGAAGGTTAATACCAGAAGTGGTACACAGAAACAGACTCTGAAATGGAATTTTGAAACTGGATCATTCATTGGCTGGTAATGAGGACACTGTCATTGGTGAACGGTGAAGTCCTGATAGCACCTGGCTTCCTGTAGTAGATCACTAAACTGAGATGACTGCTATTAGGTCCTCTAAACCAATGGTAAACTGAGTGAGTTTCTGGTCCAAAAAAATATATCTCGGGAACATTCAAGGTACTGGACGGGGAAGGGAGTAGTAATTATAAGATCTATGAAATACTGCTGGCAGGTGTTGACACATTGAATTAATCACAAATTTAGGCAAAATGTGGAAGCTAGAGGACCTCCTAGGCAGCATCTAAAGGCTCTCGTATCGTGTGGTCAAAGGGCAGAAAAAGGTGAAATGCTTAATTACGAGGGTGAAAGAGAAGATTGAATTCTCAACCCCTACAAGTCTGCTACTCTAAGACAATAGGCCTCATGGGGACCTGAGTGGTCTGGACATTCTGCAGAACATCTCATTGATTCGCTCTATCAATGACATCATGTTAATGAGATGAGCTGAATAAAAGGAGGCAAGTAAGTTAAACAGTGATGTTCTTAGTCATCTAGTAGCCTCAAACATGCTGGGACTTCCCCTCTAACATAAGGACAAATTGTTGAGTCTCGCTTATCACTAAAATGGGAGCATATGACCAGTAGGGACACATTCTACACTTGGGAGTGCTCTTCTGACCCATTCAAGAGTGTCAAGGAAGCCTGCTAGGTCTGAGTGGAACTTAAAGGAGAAAAGGATCTCTACACAGGTACCAGACGTGCTATAGGCCACTTGCTGCTTAGGCCATGTAATCCTACAGACCTAGTGGATCAGAGGTAAATGTGATAGGAAAGGATGACATGGGAAGATGATGGTAAGTCCCAGTAGGTACATCAAAACACATAATTTAAAATATATTATCAGAAGGTCTGCAGTAGAGATTCATATCAATGAAATTGTTAGAGCAACTTATATGTGCTTTACCACTTTTATATCAACTATGAAATATTTATTAATATAAAAGGATACAAACTATAACAAAATGAAACCCTACACCTATTCCTACTTCAAAAGCTCCTTGAGTACCTCTTTCTGAATGTATCCCCTCTCTACCCGAGACAGAAAGTCAGTTTTTTAAATAACATTTGCCATTTCAATGGACTTCTTTATACTTTCACTAAATATCCCTAAAAATAAACAGTATTTTTAATATCTTTATATTTTATACAAATGGTATAATGGCATTGGTTCATCATCAACTTCTATTTTTGTAGAAAATTATGTTTGTGATATTCAATTATGTTAACCCTATAGCTCCAGTTTCTTTTTTGAAATTTTTTACTTTTAACACCTTGTAATATTCCATTGTGTTAAAATGCCACGATTGATTTAACTCTCCTACTGATGGAAATATCAGAGGTTTCATTTTTTTTCCCTGTAGCACTAAACCCTTTTATGAATACTCTTAATGTACATATATGTTAATCTTTTATAAGCAGTGTCACATTGTCCTCCAAAGTCAGACAAATTTGAAAAGCATA
Source organism: Papio anubis (assembly GCF_008728515.1). Taxonomy (NCBI): domain Eukaryota; kingdom Metazoa; phylum Chordata; class Mammalia; order Primates; family Cercopithecidae; genus Papio; species Papio anubis. The sequence goes on from NC_044994.1 coordinate 11,942,482, forward strand.
GCATCTTTTTGCTAATTTATTTTTAATTTTTAATGATATGTAATAGTTTTACATATTGACAGGGTAGATGTGATATTTTGATACAAGCATACAATGTGTCATGAATAAAGAGGTGATGGGTATCCCAATCACCCAGATTGATCATCACCTTTAAAATTTTAACATGCATAGTTTACTTTGCAAAGTATCTAACTTCTGTCTGAACTATAACTTAGTTGGGTATATAATTCTAAGTTAATGGTGATTTTCTCTCAAGACTTTGAAGAGATTCAGCGCTTCAGATTCTTCCATTTATTGTTTAGAAGTCTGTGTTCTTTCTAGTTGTCTCAGTTCTGTGGCACATTTTAAGAAGAGAATTCTTCTGCTTTGATGTTTCAGAGTTTTACTAACAGTATATTTAAAGGCAAATTTATTTTTGTTTTTCTGCTTGGGTTTTACTGAATTTACTGAACGTGAAGATTTGCATCTGTTGTTGGTACTAGAACACTCTCTGTTATTGCTTCTTCAAATATTCCTTCTCCCTTATTCTTTCAATTATCTTCCTCTGAAACACGAAAAGAATGTTACATCTTCTCATCCTAACCTCCATGTTGCCTAACCTCTTTTCTTTTCTTTTGTCTCTGTTTCATATTTTGTGTAATTGTTCTTAAATCTGTGCTTCGGTTTACAAATCTATTTTTTTCAAACCTGCTGCTTAACATTCTTGAGCACTTTTGGCAGTGTTTATATTTTTTTACCTAGAAACTGTATTTAGTTATTTATCAAGCATATCTATTAAATACAACAATATGTTTTGTGTTCATGTTTTTTAATTATTATTTTTTCCTCCTTTAAACTTAGTAAACAAATTTATTTTGTCTTTATTTGTAATTTTTATATCTGGTGCCCTTCAGGGTCTAATTCTGCCCTTTTTTCTTTCTTCTTACCCTATGGTAGTTTGTATCTTGGTCATTTTAGATTATAAACCCAAGCTCAAGTGGGCTTTACATGTGGGAGGTTTTTTTGTGGCCCTATTTCAGAGAGATTTTTCTTTGCTAAAGTCATGCACCCAAAAGTATTACCAACTGAAGCTACTTTAAGGTCAGTTCTCAGGTTGGGATTTTCTAGATTACCCAAGTAGTACAAATTTGTATCCCAAACCTATGTGATGGCAGGCTTGTCAATACAAATTCTTAAAAGAAACTTTTTGTCAATGGTGTTATTGTTTTGTTGTTGTTGTTTTGTTTGCATTGAGAGCACAGGACAAGACTGTCAAGTTCCCTTGTCTTCTTCATTTTTCTTTTTTTGCTAATTTGTGGAAGTTTTCTAGTCCATCCTTTCCCCAACATTGAAGGGTCCCAGTTTATGCAGAAATCTCAAGCGCCGTTCCCCTCCTATATTGACACAAAGCCCTAGCCACAGTCCCTCGCATAGCAATAGAACCTAAAACTCTAGGGTATTGAGATTTGCAGACTCCTTCAGGACAGCCTTTGGAACTCACCACATTAGCTTTCTGCTCTTTGTATCTGATTACTGAACATTTCCATCTCATTTTTCTTATTCCAACTGTTCATTTTAAAGGACTTTATAGTTCATTTGGCATTTATAGATGATTTGTGGTGGGACAACTTTCAGCATATCTAATACACCATATTGATAGATGTATCATGTGGATTTTAAATTTGAGGGGGTGATAATAATTTGTTTTCCAAGCGGTTGTAACTAATTAATGATCTTCCAGTAGAATATGTCCGCTTTAGTCAGCATCAAGCTTATAGTCTTAATCTGATAGGGAAAAATGTACCTGGAGTACATTTAGCATTTCTTTAATTATAAGAAAGTTGACCACCTTTTCATAGGTTTATGAGAAACTTTTCTTTTACTGTAAATTACCTATTCAAATCTTTGCCCACTTATTGGGGCGACTTTTTCTATGGTTTCATATAAGAAGAAATTAGGTTTTGACTGTTCTATGTTGTTTAACTTTTTATTGAGATAGAAATGGCATATGATCTATGTCCCATATTTATAGTATACAATTTAATAAATTCTCACATATGTATATACCCCTGAAATCATTACCACGTTCAAGACAATGAGCATTCCATCGCCCCCATAAACTTAACTTATTGCAAATATTTTGTCTATTTTTATCATGTGGGTTTCTTTTTAAATTTAGATTTAAGGGTTTTTTACTAAATTTCTCTGCAGCAAATTTGTCAATCATTTACTCTAGGCCTTCTTTTTTTTTGTTATTTTTAATGCCCTGCTCAGAAATCCTATTCCAGGATTATTTATAAACTCACCCACATTTTCTTCCTCTATTTTCTTATGATTTCATTTTTATACTTTTAAATTTTTGAGACTCTTTCTTGGGTAGCAGCCCAAAATATTTTATATAACAGCAAATTAGATTTGTAAGTCAGTCAGATATCGGAATGAGCAGTTTCATTTGATTCAAATTACTGAATTTCAAATCAAATGAATTGCCTCTATTGTGGTATTGGCTCTCATACCATATAAGAAGTTACAGAGGGTCCTATTTCTCCTAGCAACTCTGTGAGGAACATATTATTTTAGGTCTAATTTGAGATCCATGTTGGAAAGCCTTCTTTTTTAACATGCCCATTCATAAAACTTGATGTAGTATCTTATTTTATTAATCATCTAATTAATTGCTATTTTGTTTCTTAAGTGACAGCTAAGTTCAATCAAGACCACAGAAAAATCCGGGCAAAAATACTAAAGGGGAACAAAATAATAAATTAAAAACTCATCACTTTTTAAAGTGCAGTAGGCCCGTCCTATCTGTGGGTTTCACATCAGTGAATTGAACCAACAGGAACAGAAAATATTTAGGGAAAAAACCACACCAAATAGCAATAAAAATAATGCAATTTTTAAAAATACAGCATAAAAACTATTTGCACAGCCTTTACATTGTATTAGGTATTATAAGTTATTTAAAGGATATGAGAGGATTTGTATGAGTTGTATGCAAATATTACACAAATTTCTATCAGAGACTTAAGCATCTTCAATTTTGGTATCCTTGAGAGATCCTAGAGTTGATCTCCCACAGATACCAAAGAACAGCTGTGTATCACCTCAGCAGTGATATATGAGAAAACGTGCCTCTTGGTTTCTAGCTTTTGATTAGAAGGTGGTATTTCCAAAATGATTTGTTTTAGCATTTCCTTTAAATGTCTTTTAAACCGTGAGTGTTACTTGCTCTGGCATGGGCAGTGACTTTGTCATGTCATGTTTCATTTTGACAGAAGTAGTGATTTTAAATAGGTAGTAGGTCTGGCCAGTTAAATGTTCTCATCTTTAGTTTAATGAGTCTGTGAGTACATTCAAACTGATTAATACACTCAGACATATTTGTGGGTTTTTGTTTCTCTTTTCTTTTGGCTGGGAGTTGGGGGACAGTCATCAGGTATCGGTCAACTTATGTGCAGCTAGTGAAAAGTTATTGTTTAGGAGAAAATATGTTGACAGTTGTAACATTCAATTACACCCAAGCAGCAAAGGGTTCTAAACAATTAACACGTGCAAGGAAAAGTGTTTCCTCCTTCTAGTGAGACCAGAGGTGAGAGAGAGAGGCAGCAGAGGAAATGGAAAGGGGAAAAAGTAAATTGAGGAAGAAATGATTAGACTAAACAGGTAATGAAATAAAATAGAAAACACACATGAGAGGGCATCTTCTGAAACAAGAGAAAATAAAAACAGAAGATATGTGGGAAGTAAGAAAAGAGAAGTTAATGGGAGAGCTGAGAAGTATAAAGATCAAAGAGAAAAGAGAGAAAAAGACAAAAGGAATCGGAGAAAAAGAAAAAAGAATTGGAAGAGATATAAATATCAAAGACAAATTAAGTGTGTGTAAGAGGAACAGAAAACTGAAAAAAGGAAAAGAGAGAAAGGATGTGTAGTAAATAGTGTTGCAAATATTGACACAGATTGATAACTCATCTGTGTAATTCTCCCTAGCCCATGGATTTTACCTTCGCTCACAGATAAATGCAAACACAGAAGTGGTTAATAGAGCCCTCATAGGCAGTGTCTTTGAAGAAGAAATATTACAAGACAGTACTCATAAAGTAATTTTTTAATTATAGAAAATAATTACTAATTGCTGTTGTTTTTACTTGACCTTAAAATCTATTTTTTCATTTGGGAGACTTTAAATTTTCAATAGTACCTGAGTTTTGTTTAGCTTCACCACTGCACTCATGCAAACGAAATGGAACATTTTTTTCCTGTGAATTGCCTATTCAAATCTTTTGCATGTTTTACCTAGTGATAGAAGAGAAGATTGTGTGTTCTAACATAGGAGAGAAGACATTAAAGTAACTCATAAGAAAATGAACAATTTTGTTCTGTTAGATTTCTGGTAAAAGACTATTTTTTGCCCCAGCAAATATATTTTATGGTGAACAGCTATGAAGAAAGGCACAGCCCTGTAGCCTCTGTATGATCTAGGTGCGCTTGCTTTACAAAAGAGGTATATGTGAGCAAAATAGGCTGTAAATAAAAATCATGAAAAATAAGCCCCATTTCTTCATAAATTTCATAACAAACATCAGGAATATGTTCTCTTTAGGGAGGGATAGGAATCTAACTTCTAATTTTGGATAGCACACAGATACAGGGATATTTTGCCTCATTGCCTGTGTTACTGAGTTTTAAGCCATATGTTCCTGGCTTTCATTCACAATATTTACACCACTGGTGAGATGATCAAATTTGAGCACAGTGAGTCCTATTCAGACTTCATTTAATATCTCATCTTTATCTTAGAATATACTCATCAAACTAAATCATATGATTCAAGGAAACTTTTCTTAAATCAGGCAGAAAGACCATTCTGAGCTAACGTTACAGAAACCAAGTTTCCTCTTCTATTTGTGTAAAGAGGAATCGAAATGATAGTATCAAGAATAGAAGTAACATTTATGTATTAATATATTTTTGTCTTTCCTAAAGTGTAGGATTTGAATATATTTCCTATTCTAGGTGCTGGCATCTGAATTATTTCCTCTCTAACGCGTTTCCATATCCCACACACATCCTCTACCCCTCATGTTCCACTTGATTGAAAGGGAGATCACATGAAAACCAAATGACGTCCTTACATCAGTATGCTCCTCTACTACCAGCTCCAGAAAGAGACGCAGATGCCCTGACAGCCGTCTGGCCCAGTCCTCTTCATTCATTCACTGCAATATGGTAGATGAGCAATTGCTCTGTTTCTGATCCCAGAAACTGAATTATCTTTGGAATTAACGAGCAGCATTGCCTCCCCACTACTAATTTTTCCTCCATTACCTAACTTGAAAACTTCTAAACATATAAGCCTCTAGATGACGTTAGTCAGTAACAACAAGAAATCTTACAATTTCAATCAATCCCCTGCAGTCTGCCTTTTAAAAACCTAAACAAACGCCGTACATGGTAACAAAGATTCTTTGCTCGTCCAAACTTTAGTCAGGCTCCTGAACCTTCTGCTAGTCCTATCCGTGCTCTTCCTTGTAAAATCCAGTTTTATAAAGAATCTTGCTAAATCAATTTAGCAAGAACCCCTCCACCCTCAATATATGATCAACTTCCTCATCCTCCAACATCCCCCATGTGATGTCTGGTCATCCTGGCCTGTCTTCAGCAAGAATCTTGTTAGGTCAGTTTAGCCTGAATCCCTCCTATTCCTAATGTTACCTCTGAGTAACTTTCCATGCACTGACCCCCACCCTGCTTTTGGCTATAAATTCCCACTTGCCCATGCTGTATTCAGAGTTGAGCCCAATCTCTCTCCTTCATTTCAAAAATCCCATTGTGATGGTCCTGAATAATGTCTTCCTGACCGTGTTTCAACACGCATCATTGAAGAACATTTTTTCTAACAATAATTTAATCTGATTTTTTAATATTATCAGAGGCTATATATGAAATCACACTGGCTTCTATGAGAAGCACTAACTAAACTAATAGTGTTCACAAGCCAGATAATATTAAGTTGGAGATGAAAATGACCTCACAAGTTTTGAAAATCGGGTTTCAAAAGAAAACTTACTTGTCAGGCTCTTTGGTAATTGAAATGGATTCAAATCCAAGACTTCGGATTCTTATTCCAGTATTCTTTCCACTGTGCCACATGGCCTTTTTAAGACCATATGGAAGACAAACCATTTAGAATATGAATCATTAATGACTGTTGATTTTATTTGACTCAGTGTTAGTAAGTTTTAACAAATTATTGTAATTCTTGTTAGCTAGTAGCTTAAAATAATCTTCTGGGTCATTTTTAGAGCTGTCACTTAAATCAGGCCTCTGACCAAGCAGTTCTCATCTTAATTGAAGTATTTGCAAGTTAATGACCTCAATAAAGAAAACAGGGAGAATAAGGAGAGGTAAGAAGCTAAGAACGATTGGGAAGAACATATAATAGAGTTATTCTTCAAAGTCACAAAGTCTGTAGACTAATCAGATTTGTGTTCTAGTCCTGGTTCTTCTACTTACCGATTGCACCAGATTAGCCAAATTACTTAACATCTCTGAACCTCAGCTCCCTCCTCTCTGACTGGGGGCAATAATGTATCCACCTCATAGAATTTTTGTAGATTCTAAATGTGAAAAAGTACCTATTCTGTAGCATATTTATACCATAGTACCTGACACTTAACGGCCAAGAAAAGCTGGCCAAATCCCAATACCTCTACGGATAATTTTTTAAATGGTGACATCTGGAAACTATTATGCAATCCTCTCATCTAGGTGTATTCCAAAATCAAGGCTTTTGTAGAATAGCCATAAGGAGCTTTATAGGGAGTGTGCATCATTTACCCATTCCAGAGGTCATCAGTTTCTAGTGAGTGAATCACTTATCTGCTAGGTTCAATGGAGAGAATGTCGGGAAAAGCATTTTCTTTGCCACTGCAAGGCTGAAAGCAGATTGTGATGTATCCCACTGCTCAAGAGAGAAGCCAAGATGGGAAAGTGCTCAATTTGGTTAAGCTTATTTACTGACTCATCCCAGAACAGTTGTGCTTATATTAAAATTTTATATATGAAATGTACATAAAAACGCACACAGATGGGATGAGCATATGCAGGCGCGCGTACACACACGTGCGCATACAGAGTCAACCTTTTTTAATGATAATGAAGAAAATCTAGATAAGCCTAGAAAAAAACAAAAGTGCCCTTTACTCTTTGGAATTCACTTTCAGATTTGGAAAGAAAGATTTACTTTCCAAATTATGTTTTGCTTTGGCAAATATTAGCTTTCCCCAGGCACACAATGATTAACAACACAGTAAATCATGCTGGATAGCAAGAAGAAGACAATTTGAATTAAATATTTAGGACTGGCTCTAAGCTCTCAATGGCAGGGACAACATACTGTCACTGTTGCATCTATACCTAGCATAATGACAAGCACATAGTATGTCATGATTAAACACTTGTTTTGTAAGTGAATAAAAATTAGTTCTCATGTGAAACTCAATATATATTAATCTTGAGACAGTAAAGGCATTATCACCTCAATGCCCTAAGTCAATATTAAAAAATTCTTTTTTCTTAAAACTAATAATTATATTCATAACTGAAATAACTTTGATTTTTAGGTATTTATGAGCTTTGAAAAAGTGGTACATTCCACATTTATTGAGTTCTTACTAAATTTCAGCACTGTTCTGGGCACTAGATATACAAAAATGAAGAAGACATTATGTTTCCTTATCATCTTTTCTTTTTTCTCACAGCCTATTATGAGAGTAAAGTCCCTAGAGATATAAGGAAGACACAGTGTGAATGTGATGTTATAAAAAAGTGGGCATGGGAGTCAATCTGGCTCAAAGAAGCTGTCATGGAGAATCTTAGCTCCTCCAGAACCTTTCTCTTCACTTTTCCACCCTGTTCTGTGCTCCACCAGCTGGAGGGACTACATCACAGTCTTCCTTTATCCCTGATTTCAGTTTCATTTGGCCAATGGGAGGCACTGGCAGGAGATCAAAGGGTAGGAGGACCGTCAGGCTGGGGTATTTTTAGCACAGCTCCTTCCCTTTGGAGGTTGTACAGGTTGGCTGCATGCCTCTACTGAAGGCTACTCTTCTTATCAAGTGCCGTCTTCTCCATGCTCCTGACTGACCCTTGCCCCTTCAGACCCATGGATGGTAATAACCTGCCTACACCTATGTAAGTATTATCATTGTAACTCAACTCAAATTATCCAATTTGAGTGCGCCATCTGTTTCTTCTCAGGAACCTGGGTAGTAGATTGTTTTTGGTGTTTTTACTGTAAACTTAAGGAGCATTAGATGACCTGTGAGGTCTGTTTCAACTTTAAAATTTCACACACCTAAAATTCTACTCAAATTTAAAATATTTTGAAACTACTGAAACATTTTTCAGTTATAATTTTGTTCAGGAAGACAGAAGCCATTCTAGATATTTTGAACAGAAAAGGATTTAATATTGGAGATTAGAACATTAAAAAACATTGGAGGGGCTAAGGGAATGAAGGTAAGGAAAAGTTGCCTCTAGAAATCAGGAAATTAGGAAGTGCAGAAATTGCAGACAAGCACTATTGATGATCTCAACTGCCTGCAGCATGGAAATAAATGATTTGCAATGGCTGCCCTGAAGCTGCTGGCAAAACCTCATACTTGCTACATTCTCTCTCATTTTCAAATTCTTGCATGAATTCCTCTCTTGATCAAATCTAATATCCAACTCTGTGGCCATAATTCTTGGAAATATTACATCCCAGGCAGTTGTCTCTGCATGCATGCAAAAAAAAATAATGTTTAACAGAGAGAAAATAATGCTTAGCTCCTTCGAATCTGGCATAACACATTAAATTATATTTGTAATAAAGTTTGATTGCATTATTTTATTATAAAAGTAATACATGAGCATTATCTTTAAAATCAAACAATTAAAAGGGGTATGAGTTGATAAGCAAAAGTTGTTCCTGTATCTATAGATGTGGTTGTGAGAAGTAATCCTCTTGATTGTTTCATTTTTTAGTGCTTCTGATAGTCTCTTTCATACCTCCGAATACTATGCTTACATCTCTATTTGTTCTTCTGTCAATCCCAAGAAGTATCTACTGCCTCCCTTAATAAAAGTTTAGGAAATTAGCTCCCTTATGTTATTGCTCTAACACTCCTCTCCCTAAATTTGTCATATATTTTTTGTTTATTGATTACAATTATTCATTTATATGGTAAAACTCAAGCTTTATTTCTTGGTCCTTTTACCTGGGCAATACCTCTTCATTTGACATTGTTTAAAATTGTCAGATAACTATAATAATGCTCTTCATGAATTCTCTCAGTATTTATGTGAAAACATATATATATAAAATACAATATTATGATTGTGTAATAACATTTATTGAGGAAAAAAGTAGCGTGAATGGATCCACAAAAAAGGAAACTAAATCCAAATTCAGCAAATTTGTTTTGTTACAGAGAGTATGTACAAAGAAAATTAGCAAATGGATTATTATTTTTTTTACTTTTATTTATTTATTTATTTAGAGACGTCTCACTTTGATGCCCAGGCTGGAGTGCAGTGGCGCGATCTCGGCTCACTGTAAGCTCCGCCTCCAGGGTTCACGTCATTCTCCTGCTTCAGCCTCCCAAGTAGCTGGGACTATAGGCACCCACCACCATGCCCAGCTAATTTTTGTATTTTTAGTAGAGATGGGGTTTCACCGTGTTAGCCAGGATGTTCTTGATCTCCTGACCTTGTGATCCCCTGCCTCAGCCTCCCAAAGTGCTGGGATTACAGGCATGAGCCACCGCACCTGGCCAGAATTTTCTAAAAATCACATGAATAAGTAAGTTCATTTCAAATAGTGATAATACTATGAAGAAAATAAAACAATACAAAGAGAGAGAAACTGATTAGTGTGAAGAGATCAATGAAGACTTTGTCTCTGGGAACTGATATTTCACCAAAGGGCCAATTGCTGAGGTAAAGATATGGGAATGTAGTTATTAAAAAAAGGTAGATATGGCTAGAGCATTGTGAATAAGGGGAGAGTGATATCAAAGTTATGGACCATGGTATGTAATTTGGGTTTTATTCTAGGTATGTGAATAAATCATTGAAGGATTTTGAAAGGAAGGTGAATGATCAGAATTATGCTTTAAAAATATCTCTCTTTGTACTCTTAAAACTCAACAGAGCTAGGGAAAAACACAAAGCCATACTAGAGTTTCCATTTTTTTGTTCTTTTTTTATGGCTAAGTGGGATTTATTCTCACTTAGTATGTAAATACAAAGATGATTTAATACACAGAAATCCATAGATGTGATGCCTCACATTGACAGAATGAAGAACAAAAATTACATAATCATCTCAATTGATTCCGAAAGAGCATTTGACAAAATTCTTAAAGCCAATGTCCACAAGGGTATTTTTGTCAGTTTTCTTCTGGGATTCTTATAGTTTGAAGTATTACATTTAAATATTTAATCCATCTTGATTTAATTTTTTTTTATTTAAAAATTCAATTTGACATGTTTATTCATTTGCATTTTTTTATTTTTATTTTTTATTATTATTATACTTTAAGTTTTAGGGTACATGTGCATAACGTGCAGGTTTGTTACATATGTATACTTGTGCCATGTTGCTGTGCTGCACCCATCAACTCGTCAGCACCCAACTACTCGTCATTTACATCAGGTATAACTCCCACCCTCCCCCCCATGATAGGCCCCGGTGTGTGATGTTCCCCTTCCCGAGTCCAAGTGATCTCATTGTTCAGTTCCCACCTATGAGTGAGAACATGCGGTGTTTGGTTTTCTGTTCTTGTGATAGTTTGCTAAGAATGATGGTTTCCAGCTGCATCCATGTCCCTACAAAGGACACAAACTCATCCTTTTTTATGGCTGCATAGTATTCCATGGTGTATATGTGCCACATTTTCTTTTTTTTTTTTTTTTTTTTTTTGAGACGGAGTCTCGCTCTGTCGCCCAGGCTGGAGTGCAGTGGCCGGATCTCTGCTCACTGCAAGCTCCGCCTCCCGAATTTACGCCATTCTCCTGCCTCAGCCTCCCGAGTAGCTGGGACTACAGGCGCCTGCCACCTCGCCCGGCTAGTTTTTTGTATTTTTTTTTAGTAGAGACAGGGTTTCACTGTGTTAGCCAGGATGGTCTCGATCTTCTGACCTCGTGATCCGCCCATCTCGGCCTCCCAAAGTGCTGGGATTACAGGCTTGAGCCACCGCGCCCGGCCCACATTTTCTTAATCCAGTCTGTCACTGATGGACATTTGGCTTGATTCCAAGTCTTTGCTATTGTGAATAGTGCCGCAGTAAACATGCGTGTGCATGTGTCTTTATAGCAGCATAATTTATAATCCTTTGGGTATATACCCAGTAATGGGATGGCTGGGTCATATGGTACATCTAGTTCTAGATCCTTGAGGAATCGCCATACTGTTTTCCATAATGGTTGAACTAGTTTACAATCCCACCAACAGTGTAAAAGTGTTCCTATTTCTCCATATCCTCTCCAGCACCTGTTGTGACCATAAGCCCCAAATTCAGTGGGCCTCGTGCTGCTACCCAATTACGTATTTCCCTGATCCATTCTCTCTCTCTGTTTTTTACATAACTTTCTCCTCTGTTCTCAAATCTCCACTACTCTTGCCTCATTCCCACTCTGTTGATGACCTTTCTATTTTACCAAGGAAATTGAAGCCATCAGAAGAGAATTTCCACAGATTTTCCTTCAGTCTACCCATGTACTAGCATCTGTACTCTGTCCACTATTTTTTTTTCCTGCTCATATACCTTCCTAAAACTAATTATTCATTTGGATGCAAGATTTCATTTCCTCTCATCTGTTCATGGACATCACTTAAGCAATTCTACTTCCCTTGTATCCTCATTTTTTACACTCTCTGCTAGAACATTTTCATCAGCATATACATATGCTGTTAACTCTCCCATCTCTGTTTGTATAAATTTAGGGGATACAAATGCAATTTTGTTACATGGGTACATGGTATAGAGGTGAAGTCTGGGGTTTAGTGTATCCATCACCCAAGTAATGTACATTTACCTATTAAGTAATTTCTCATCTCTCATCTCCTTCCCATTCTCTCCTATAAATACTAGAAGAAAACCTAGGGAAAACTCTTCTGGACATTGGCCTAGGCAGCACATTCATGACTAAGACCTCAAAAGCATAAGCAACAAAAACTAATATAGACAAATGAGATTTAATTAAATTTAAAAGCTTCTGCATTGCAAAAGAAATAACAGTGAACAAACAACCTGCAGAATGGGAGAAAACATTTTCTTTATTATTATTATTATTATGATAATACTTTATGTTCTAGGGTACATGTGCACAATGTGCCAGTTTCTTACATAGGTATACATGTGCCAGGTTGGTGTGCTGCACCCATTAACTCGTCATTTACATTAGGTATATCTCCTAATGCTATCCCTCCCCCCTCCCCCATCCCCATAATAGGTTCCATATGAACTTTAAAGCAGTTTTTTTTCCAATTCTGTGAAAAAAGTCATTGGTAGCTTAATGGGGATGGCATTGAATCCATAAATTACCTTGGGCAGTATGGCCATTTTCACAATATTGATTCTTTCTATCCATGAGCATGGTATGTTCTTCCATTTGTTTGTGTCCCCTTTTATTTCACTGAGCAGTGGTTTGTTGTTCTTGAAGAGGTCCTTTATAAACCTTGTAAGTTGGATTCCTAGGTATTTTATTCTCTTTGAAGCTATTGTGAATGGGAGTTCATTCATGATTTGGCTCTCTGTTTGTCTGTCACTGGTGTATAGGAATGCTTGTGATTTTTGCACATTGATTTTGTATCCGGAGACTCTGCTGAAGTTACTTATCAGCCTAAGGAGATTTTGGGCTGAGACGATGGTGTTTTGTAAATATACAATCATGTCATCTGCAAACAGGGACAATTTGACTTCTTCTTTTCCTAACTGAATACGCTGTATTTCTTTCTCTTGCCTGAGTGGCCTAGCCAGAACTTCCAACACTGTGTTGAATAGGAGTGGTGAGAAAGGGCATCCCTGCCTTGTGCCAGTTTTCAAAGGGAATGCTTCCAGTTTTTGCCCATTCAGTATGATATTGGCTGTGGGGTTGTCATAAATAGCTCTTATTATTTTGAGATATGTTCCATCAATACTGAATTTATTGAGAGTTTTTAGCATGAAGGGCTGTTGAATTTTGTCAAAGGCCTTTTCTGCCTCTATTAAGATAATCATGTGGTTTTTGTCTTTGGTTCTGTTTATATGCTGGATTACGTTTATTGATTTGCGTATGTTGAACCAGCCTTGCATCCCAGGGATGAAGCCCACTTGATCATGGTGGATAAGCTTTTTTATGTGCTGCTGGATTCGGTTTGCCAGTATTTTGTTGAGGATTTTTGCATCAATGTTCATCAGGGATATTGGTCTAAAATTATCTTCTTTTGTTGTGTCTCTGCCAGGCTTTGGTATCAGGATGATGTTAGCCTCATAAATTGAGTTAGGGAGGATTCCCTCTTTTTCTAATGATTGGAATCGTTTCAGAAGCAATGGTACCAGCTCCTGCTTGTACCTCTGGTAGAATTTGGCTGTAAATCCGTCTGGTCCTGGACTTTTTTTGGTTAGTAGGCTATTAATTATTGCCTCAATTTCAGAGCCTGCTATTGGTCTATTCAGGGATTCAACTTCTTCCTGGTTTAGTCTTGGGAGAGTGTAGGTGTCCAGGAAATTATCCATTTCTTCTAGGTTTTCTAGTTTATTTGCATAGAGGTGTTTATAGTATTCTCTGATGGTAGTTTGTATTTCTGTGGTGTTGGTGGTGATATCCCCTTTATCCTTTTTTACTGCATCTATTTGATTCTTCTCTCTTTTCTTCTTTATTAGTCTTGCTAACGGTCTATCATTTTGTTGATCTTTTCAAAAAACCAGCTCCTGGATTCATTGATTTATTTAATGGTTTTTATGTCTCTATCTCCTTCAGTTCTGCTCTGATCTTAGTTATTTCTTGCCTTCTGCTAGCTTTTGAATGTGTTTGCTCTTGCTTCTCTAGTTCTTTTAATTGTGATGTTAGGGTGTCAATTTTAGATCTTTACTGCTTTCTCTTGTGGGCATTTAGTGCTATAAATTTCCTTCTACACACTGCTTTAAATGTGTCCCAGAGATTCTGGTATGTTGTATCTTTGTTCTCATTGGTTTCAAAGAAAATCTTTATTTCTGCCTTCATTTTGTTATGTACCCAGTAGTCATTCAGGAGCAGGTTGTTCGGTTTCCATGTAGTTGAGCGGTTTTGATTGAGTTTCATAGTCCTGAGTTCTAGTTTGATGGCACTGTGGTCTGAGAGACAGTTTGTTATAATTTCTGTTCTTTTACATTTGCTGAAGAGTGCTTTACTTCCAACTATGTGATCAATTTTGGAATAAGTGTGATGTGGTGCTGAGAAGAACGTATATTCTGTTGATTTGGGGTGGAGAGTTCTGCAGATGTCTATTAGGTCCACTTGGTGCAGAGTTGAGTTCAATTCCTGGATATCCTTGTTAACTTTCTGTCTCGTTGATCTGTCTAATGTTGACAGTGGGATGTTAAAGTCTCCCATTATTATTGTATGGGAGTCTAAGTCTCTTTGTAAGTCTCTAAGGACTTGCTTTATGAATCTGGGTGCTCCTGTATTGGGTGCATATATATTTAGGATAGTTAGCTTTTCCTGATAAATTGATCCCTTTACCATTATGGAATGGCCTTCTTTGTCTCTTTCGATCTTTGATGGTTTAAAGTCTGTTTTATCAGAGACTAGGATTGCAACCCCTGCTTTTTTTTTTCCCCCATTTGCTTGGCAGATCTTCCTCCATCCCTTTATATTGAACCTATGTGTGTCTCTGCATGTGAGATGGGTCTTCTGAATACAGCAAACTGATGTATTTACCCAATTTCCAGTCTGTGTCTTCTAATTGGACCCTTTTGTCCATTTACATTGAAGGTTAATATTGTTATGTATGAACTTGGTGCTGTCATATGATATTAGCTGGTTATTTTGCTTGTTAGTTGATGCAGTTTCTTCCTAGCATCGATGATCTTTACATTTTGGCATGTTTTTGGAATGACTGGTACCGGTTGTTCCTTTCCATGTTTAGTGCTTCCTTCAGGATCTCTTGTAGGGTAGGCCTGGCGGTGACAAAATCTTTAAGCATTTGCTTGTCTGTAAAGGATTTTATTTCTCCTTCACTTATGAAACTTGTTTGGTCAGATATGAAATTCTGGGTTAAAATTCTTTTCTTTAAGAATGTTGAATATTGGCCCCCACTCTCTTCTGGCTTGGAGAGTTTCTGCCAAGAGATCTGCTATTAGTCTGATGGGCTTCCCTTTGTGGGTCACCCAACCTTTCTCTCTGGCTGCCCTTCACATTTTTTCCTTCATTTCAACTTTGGTGAATCTGACAATTAGGTGTCTTGGAGTTGCTCTTCTCGAGGAGTATCTTTGTGGCGTTCTCTGTATTTCCTGAATTTGAATGTTAGCCTGCCTTACTAGGTTGGGGAAGTTCTCCTGGATGATATCCTGCAGAGTGTTTTACAACTTGGTTCCGTTTTCCCCGTCACTTTAAGGCACCCCAATCAGACGTAGATTTGGTCTTTTCACATAATCCCATATTTCTTGGAGGCTTTGTTCATTTCTTTTTACTCTTTTTTCTCTACACTTCTCTTCTCCCTTCATTTCATTCATTTGATCTTCAATCACTGATACTCTTTCTTCTAGTTGATCAAGTCAGTTACTGAAGCTTGTGCATTTGTCACGTAGTTCTTGTGTCATGGTTTTCATCTCTATCGGTTCTTTTATGGTCTTCTCTGCATTTATTATTCTAGTTATCCATTCATACATTCTTTTTTCAAGGTTTTTCATTTCACTGCGCTGGGTACATAGTTCCTCCTTTAGCTCTGAGAAGTTTGATCGACTGAAGTCTTCTTCTCTCATCTCATCAAAGTCATTCTCCATCCAGCTTTGTTCTGTTGCTGGTGATGAGCTGCGTTCCTTTGGAGGGGGAGATGTGCTCTGATTTTTTGAATTTCCAGCTTTTCTGCACTGCTTTTTCCCCATCTTTGTGGTTTTATCTGCCTTTGGTATTTGATGATGGTGACGTACCGATGGGGTTTTGGTGTGTGTGTCCTTTCTGTTTGTTAGTTTTCCTTCTAACAGTCAGGACCCTCAGCTGCAGGTCTTTTGGAGTTTGCTTGAGGTCCACTCCAGACCCTGTTTGTCTGGGTATTAGCAGCGGAGGCTGCAGAAGATAGAATATTGCTGAAGAGCGAGTGTTGTCTGATTCTTGCTCTGGAAGCTTCATCTCAGAGGTGTACCCAGCCGTGTGTGAGGTGTCGGTCTGCACCTCAGTTGAAAATGCAGAAATCACCTGTCTCCTGTGTTGCTCACGCTGGGAGCTGGAGGCTGGAGCTGTTCCTATTCGGCCATTTCAGGCGCCCCCTCACCGAGAAAACATTTTCAAACTATGCATCCAACAAGTGACTAATATCCAGAAACTACAAAGAGCTCAAACAACTTGACAACAACAACAACAAACCCTCATCCCTTCAAAGTTCTCTCTTGATTCTAATTCCTCCATCATCTACCATTCTGTTTCTCAACTTCCTTTTGTCTCAAAGTCTCCCAGAGGATTTCCTCTACTGGCTTCCTCTAAAACTTTTCATTTCTGTTTTTATCTTACTGGACCAATCAGCTGCATCTGACACAGTTGACATTTTCTCTCACTTGCTACTCTTTCTTTAGCCTCAAAGACACCACTCTTGGTTCGTTTGTTTGTTTTTTCTACCTCATTGGTTTGTCCTTAGGTTCATTTGTAGCTTCTCTTCTTCCTTCTGAACTCTTAATGCTGATATTCCAGAGCTCATTATTGCTCACTATTTGTCTATTATTTCTTCTCTTCATTAGTAATGTCACCCAGTCTCGTAAGTTTAAACGCCATTGACCTATTCTAACATATCTTTGGCTAAGACCTCTTCCTAAACTCCAGACTCTTATATAACTCCCAACTTCTTATTTGATATTTCCACTCAGGTATCTAAGAGACATATTAAATTTAAATCTCCAATATTGAATTTCTGATAATCTACAAAACTCTATATCTTTCTCAGTCTTTCCCAGCTCAGCTGACAACTTCATCCTCCCAGGTTGTTCAGGCCAAATCATTGAATTCATCTTTGACTTTTCTTCCCTCTCATCCAATATTCAATCTGTCATTAAAATATATACACACATCTATTCCTTCTCAAAATCTCCACCCTAGATTGACAACCACTATTTTGAGGAAATTTTACTGCAATACTTTACACAGTAGGTTTGGGGGTTGTTTGGAGGTTTTTTGTTTGTTTGTTTTCTTCTACATTTGTCTTTCTGTGGCACCACAGCTGCAAAATTTGTTTTTAAATATTGAGTCAAATTACTCATTGTGCAACACCCTAGAGTGGCTCTCCATTGCCCTTCGAAAATAAAAGCCACAACCTTACAATTATCTATAAAATTTACATATCTGGCCCCATTACCTCTCTGACTTCATGTTCTACCATCCTTACCCTTCACTCATTTCTCTTTCATTACACTGGCCTCTTTGATGTTCCTCAAATACACCATTCTTGAGAGAACCTTGGGATTTTTGCATTAGCTCTTTCTTTCCCAAGTGTTCTCCCCCAAGTCACCACGTGACTAAATCCTCCAACTTATTGATTCTTTGCTTACAAGGCTCTGTAATGGTTAATTTTCTGTGTCAATTTCGCTGGGCCATGATGCCCATATATATGATCAAATATTAGTCTGGATGTTTCTAAGAAGGTATTTTTGGATAAGACTTAAAAAAAATTTAAGTTGGTGGACTTTGAGTAAAGCAGATTGTATTCCTTAATCTGAGTGTGCCTCATTCAATCAGTTGAAGGCCTGAACAGAATAAAAGACTGACTTCTCCCTAGTAGTAAGAGGGAATTCTGAGGCATCAGCTCTTCCTGGGTCTCCAGCCCACTGGCCTACCCTGCAGATAAAAGACTTGCCAGCCTTTGTAATCTCAAGTCAATTCCTTAAAGTACATCCTTCTCTTTCATATATATATAGATACACACACACACACACACACACACACCCGAGACATACACACACGCATATACTCATACATATATATACACACACAGAAACATACATATGTACATATATACATCCCATTTCTTTCCGTTTCTATGAAGAACTCTGAGCACAAGCTCCTTCCCATAGTTTCCTACTCTGACAACTCTGTTTAAAATTACAGCACTCTCCTCTAATTTCATTGTCCCCTATCCTGCTATATATGTACCATTTCAACTCTTGTTTTGCTGAATTACCTATCTCTCTATCTATCAATCATCTATCATATATTATGTTTATTTACTATATACCCCCTCCCACCAGAATATAAATTGGATGAGAGCAGGTATTTGTGTCTGTTTCATTCACTGTAGATCTGCACCATCTACAAATAGGCTTGGCGTGTAAGAAACTAAATAAATATTTTTGACTGATTGAAAATAAAAATATACATGAATTTTGGAAATTTGATATTGCACTCAAAAAACAAGTCAAAAGAATATTTACAACATGATTTAATTTATATGAAGCGTAGAAACATTAAAATACAAAACATTTATAGAAACATTTGCAATAAAATGTTTTTAGAAGAAATGCTTTTCATCTTGAAGTGAACAAGGAGAACCCAATTGGAGACCTCAAGTTACTACTTCTTAAGCCTGGTTGTGAGGACATAGGTGGTAATTTTTTTATTATTCTTTAAACTGCACATAAACATAATATATAACTTTTGGCATATATAAGATCTATCCTAATAAAAATAAAGAACAAACAAAACAAATTATATTTCTTGTACACTTAAGTTTCTGAGGTGAATTTACACCCATGCAGTGCTTTTTGATATAAACAAGTTCTGCTTTTGTAATTTCATTTGCTCCTTAAAATCTCCTGTCTCCACTCTATAGATGTGGAAGCTGGACTCAGAAGTGAAATGACTTACTCAAGTCATAAGGCTAATCACTAAGAGAGCCAGGAAGGCTAAGAGGCTCTCCTGATTTCAGAGATTTGGACTAGAAAATACAGTGATATTTTACACTCCTGTGTAAATACACTGGGTTCACAAAGGGTGCAAAATGTATTTAGTAACTTTCAGAATGTTCAAAGCAACTTGACATTAATTTATGTCATTAATTAATCACATTGATTCTTATTTTCCTGCGTAAAATACTGGCCATCACATGATGTTGACTTGAAATTTAAATCCAAGCTTCTACCTAGGTATTTAAAACCCCATGATATGACTACAACCTTCATCATCTCATCTTCTACATTCTACTACAGTTATGCAGGAGTATTTTGAGAGCATAAGAAGTCCTTTTATATTGTTTCCCTTGTCGTGATTATACTTTTATCCTAAGACAACATCCTACCTTCTTCTTGCTTATTAGACAATTGGCTCTCCCCCAAAGACAGCTTAAACATCTCCTACCTCCACATAAGCCATCTCCAAAATCCCAATTTGGAATTAATTGCTACCTTCTTGCTGCAACCGTTATGGGGTGTTAAGATTTTTATTAGAACAGCATTTTTATTCTGTCTTGTACTATATTTTATGCTCTGTACTGAATTATAAGTTACTTAAGAAAATAGAGTCTGTCTGGCCAGGCACATTGGCTCATGCCTATAAACCCAGCACTTTGGAGGCCAAGGTGGGAAGACCACTTGATGTCAGGAGTTTGAGACCAGCCTGGCCAACATGGTGAAACCCCATCTCTACTAAAAGTACAAAAATTATCTAGGCATGGTGGCGGGCACCTATAGTCCCAGCTACTCAGGAGGCTGAGGCAGCAGAATCTCTTGAACCCAGGAGGTGGAGGTGGCAGTGAGCCGAGATTGCGCCACTGCACTCCAGCCTGAGCGACAAACTGAGACTCTATCTCAGGAAAAAAAAGGAGAGAGAGTTCTAAGTGCATTTTTATTATTCACCATCAAATAACACATAATGGTATAGTATATTACTTCAATAACTGCTTAAACAAATTTAGTAACGTACTCATAAATAAAAAAATAAATCCTCAATGAGTTTCATCTACATGAAATCTTAATCAGTTTTTCTTAAGTTCTGCAAGCTAAATTTAAAAGATAATTTACTGATATGTTTTTCCTTATTTGAAAATACAATCGTGTAAATAACATGGCATTCAATCCTATCATGATCATTATTATTACTGTTATTGATCATAATAGTGGTTAAGGGTTTATTTTTGAGTCTACAAAATCCAAGCAAGAGTGTTTGCTCATGGAGGGAGAAATCAACATCTTATCTCACTGCTGCTATGGATTAGGCACAGACAAGAGTGTCAGGTGTGACCAGTCGTACTACTAATTTAATTCTTCATTAGTTATACAGTATTCCAGGGGTACTGAGACAGCCAAGAGGTTGTGAATCAAATCTGGTAATCTCCTTCTTTGCATGTACAGGCACGTTTTCAGCAGCAGGGCAAGAGTCCACATAAATGAATCTATTGATCCTTTTCAAAATTCGACTACAAACCAATTTAGAATCAGATTTATTAGATGTCAAGTGCAGCAGTTGTAGCAAGATCAGTGACATAATTAAGGGCACTGTTGAGTATTAGGAAGAAAATGAGAGGGTATTTTTTTTCCTGGTAAAGAGCAAGAAATGCTAGTTGAATACCAATAATTTGGTTGCTCATGAAAGTACAAGTCACATTAATATTTAAGTCTTTTAATGGTCTCTAAATTCTGCCCATTTGGCACTGAGACCATCTGACAGGTAATATAATAAACCACTCCCAAGGAAGCCTTCCTTAAAAACTTTTCATTTAGACATGGCACTCATACTATCTTCCATAATGTATCATACTGATTTTTCACTACTTGTCTAAATAAAATCTCAGGTTAAACATTTCCTCTGGGAGAATATTCAAGCAAGAAGAAAACAAAATCCAACTAAATTGATATTTATGAAACTGTGTCATTAGAAAAAATAAGTAGTTGTTTATATGGTCAAATTAAAGACAAATGCACATAGGCTAAATTTGCCTTCCATTTCTGCATACACCAAAAGAAGCTGACTGCAGAGTCAGCTTCTCGCACGGAAAGAAATGTGAGTCGTCAATCACTTTCATCTTAACCATTTTCAGAATGAGGACTTAGTGATTCGTTCACTTTTTAAACTTGTTCTAGTGCCCTACAAGTTATTATATATTTCAAAAGACCTCAATAAGAACCGCATTCAACAATTATTTCAATATTTCTGCTTTATTAGCCAGTCTCTATTTTTTCTAAATATTTTACTCTTTGTGGATATATTACATTAAAGATTGTGAATCCAATATCTATAATAAAAATCTGTTAATTCTATGTGACCTCTAATTTCCTACTTTTCCTCAGCAGCCAAGCCTCAGCAAAGAGCAGTTCATGCTTGCTGCCTTGTCTATTTCCTCACTTCTCTTTTATTTCTTCTTTACTTCTCCCTTAAATTTGCTATGACAGTAGTGACTCTTCATTTGAACTATCCCGAAGGACACTCGGCAGTTCTGATCTGCTGCCTCTCTTGGCCACATTATAATTTTGATCCCTCCCTCCTTTCCTAAAGCCTCCATTCTCTTGGCTTTCGCAGGCTGCTCTGGTGCACCCACTTATTCCAGACCAGTCCCTCTTGCTTTCTTTCACAAACTCTTCCTCAGATGTTTGCCAACGGGATATAAGGAAACTGGTTTATGATACTGCCAGGGATATCCTTGGAGGAAGGGGACATCATGTTTGTCCTCATCTCTTCCCACTAGATAGGATGTAGATGTGATATCTGAAGGTTGAGGAGCCATCTTGGCTCCTGAGGTTGATCCATGTGTTGAGAATGGAGAATTAACAAGATGAAAAGCATCATTGATAATAAATGTAGCTGCTCTACCAGCCTTGAATTGATTATGATTTTTGTTATGTTTTGCCATCTTGGGGGCCTTGCTGGCCCGGGAAAGACTGCTCCTCTCAGGTCTAACAAATTCCTAGAAATACTAAACAATTCACCTGCTAGCACGCCTTTCACATGCAAACCAACTAATCCTGAGTTTATATCTCCAACCACCTCCTTTATCTAATTCACACAGCAAGCCAATACTCCCCCTGTAGTAAATCAACCCAGGGTCAGGTTCCAGACACATAGAGACAGACCCGACACCTAAAGACCCACTGGAATTATTCAAACTCACCAACCCTAAACTGTTTACCCTCAACTTCCCACAGAAACCCCTCTACAGGCTGTGGACTATGCCTTCCCCTCACTCCTGCTTTGGCCTGTCTCCTGACCAATTCTGGTGCTTCCTATGTAGTCTTGCATGGCTGCGTCTCTCATTTCTAGAGGAAATGTAGCACTTTCCTGTCAGGAAAGCACTTTCCTTTCAATGTCACTTTCACTGACATTGACTTCTCCATGTAGTCACCCAGTCACTTTTATGAACTAAGACCTGGGCACAAATCTTGTACCCTTGTCTCTGAACCTTATTGATATGAGAAAGACATAAATGTTCATCTTATTGAAATTACTGTTACTTTTGGCCAGGCATGAGGGCTTATGCCTGTAATCCCAGCAGTCTGGGAGCCAAGGTAGGAGGATCACGTCAGTCTAGGAGTTCGAGGCTACAGTGAGCCATGATCATGCCACTGCACTTCAACCTGTGAGAACATGACTCAAAAGAAAAGACTGTTATTTTCAGTTTTCTATCATATATAATCAAATGTTGTAATATAGACATACATCACTAGTATATTCCACAAACCCCTCAGATACTGTATATTCAAATAGTGCCCAATATTCCATCCCCTCAAATGCCCCCTGACTCTTATTCTTTCTTTTTCAAATAATGTTACCATGATCTGCCCATAGGAAGCCAGAGCACAAACTTGAGAATCATCCTAGAATCCTTCTCTACCTTCGTGTTCCACATTCAACAAATACCTAGGGCTTTTTCATTTTACCCCATTCTCTAGATATTTCTTAAGTGTATCCTCCTCTTCATATGTGAACTATCTTTGCATTGCACTTCTTTCCTGTACTAATAAATAACACTTACTATAATATGCAAATGTTCTATTATGGCCTAATATCCCCCTGCATGACCTTACTCTTCTACTTTAACAACCATACCTTTCTCTGCTCTCTTCTACCCTCCTTACCCTCTAAGCACTGTGCCATCCTTTCTGTTTCTTGGAGATATTGATCTTATTTCTGAGCCTTTACACCAGCTGTTCACTCTGCCTGGAGAACTAATCCTTTCCCCAGGTTTCTCACATGGCTGGTTTCTCCCTCTTCAAATGTGAGTAAATGTCAGCTCCTCAAGAGGCTTTCCCCGAGCACCCTATATAAATCCCCCTCTAGCACACACAGATACACAGCTATTCTCTCTCCCACTATTCCACTTATTTTCTTTATCACATTTGTCATATCTGGAATGATCTTGTTTGCCTGTTGTTTGTTTGTTGTTCATCTCCCTCATGAGATAGCAAGCAGATTAAGATAGATTTCATCTGTTCCTTCATTCCTACATCCTTTTAGCAAGCATATAGAAGTGTTTAAAGTATGTGTTGAACAAATGAATGAAAGGTCTCTCTGTTTCTAATCTGGGTCACCCTTTTTGGACCTATCCTTCTGACTGACGCCAGAATGGTCTAGACAGAATCTAACTGCAACAGTACTAACAAAAACTTTTCAAGGCACTACCAGGTGTTCCCAAACTTTAGTGTGCTAAGAAACATCTTGAGGGATTCAAAACATAGATTCCCAGGCCCTCTCTTAAGAGATTGTGATTTAGTACATCTGGCTTGGTGTCCGAGAAAGTGCATTAAATGTATTTTTAACAAGTATTCTAGGTGATTCTGAGGCAGGTGGTTCATGAAACATGCCGAATAAAATTCACATTCCTTACACTGGCCTTGTGGACTTCTATCACCAGGCATTTACCTGGCCCTAGGTTCATTTCCTGCCATGTCCCACCTGAACTTTTTGTTCAAGTTATGCTGAGATGCAGATGTTCTTCCAACACACTCAATTATTTCTTGTACCTGAGCTTTTACTTCTGTTGTTCCTAGTCCTATTTCACCGAGCTGCCTCTACCATTCCACAAGATTCATCCTTTCTGAAAATATTTCCTAAAATCCTAAAAAAGACTCAGTACAGTTAGATAGACAAGAGGCTCTTATTTGCTTGCTTTTATTTTTTCTTTTGAGATGGAGTTTTGCTCTGTTGCCCTGGCTAGAGTGCAGTGAGATCTCGGCTCACTGAAACCTCCCCCTCCCAGGTTCAAGCAATCCTCCTGCCTCAGCCTCCCAATTATCTGGGATAGCTGGGATTACAGGCATCTGCCTCTACTCCCAGCTAATTTTTGTATTTTTAGTAGAGACGGGGTTTTGACATGTTGTCCAGGCTGGTCTTGAATTCCTGATCTCAGGTGATCCACCCGCCTCAGCCTCCCAAAGTGCTGGCATTACAGGCGTAAGACACCAGGTCCAGCCTGCTTTTCCATAGCAATAGAGGAAAAGATTTGAACATCTAGTACTTATAGTTCCATTTCTAACTATGATAATCTCCCTTTGGTTCAGAAATGGGATGGAAATAGTCTATTTGTAAAATGTTATGAAAACATATTGACTGTGGAGGGCTCGGGATTGTTTAATAAAGTCAAACCAACAAACAAACAGCATCAGAAGTTGGATCCTTTTTATCTTTTCTCTGGTCCCATTGAAAACAGAGCCTAAGAGGAAAGCTTCTGTGCTGATATTTTCTTGGGGGTGTGCAGTCTCAGATAAGCAGAAGTGAGATAGGGCAGTGAGCTAGAGAAGAATGAGACAAGACTCAACATGGTGTTTTACAAAGCTGACCACAGCCTCATAATAAATGCAGCCAATTGCTCAGTCTCATGAGGCCTCTGCAATAGGCTGTTTGAATGACTCCATCTTGGAATAGACCACCATGAGGAAGAAAGAAGGAGTATTTTTCTGCCAGCACTCTCCTCATCCATTTCCCATGCCCCACAAGGAGTTAATTCCTCCAGACTTACAGGTTGTGTTTATTGGTGTCTCAAGACAGCTGCTGCCATAGGCAGACACAACTGGGCTTTCTCGTTAGGCAGTGTTTCAAGCATGGTGAATGGAGTGAGGCTTTGATGGGAACCACCAGTTCTGCATCCTGCAGGTCTTTCGTGTTAGTGCTGGTCTCTACAGCCCTTCCCAGTGTTGCTTCCGGTTAACCATCTTGGCCAGGATG
Source organism: Papio anubis (assembly GCF_008728515.1). NCBI lineage: Eukaryota > Metazoa > Chordata > Mammalia > Primates > Cercopithecidae > Papio > Papio anubis. The sequence goes on from NC_044994.1 coordinate 11,967,823, forward strand.
TGGGAGGACATTTTCAAGAACTTCAACTAATTCCTTCTATTGTAATAGCTGTTACTCCATAGACAGACATACACAAGTCAGAAATTCTGCCAGCTGCTAGTTTTATCTGTCCCAATTACACATGCAGAAACTCCAGAAATAACCACAAAATGGGCCTTGTGACTGAATGGGTATGGCATGAAATAAACTTGAGTCAAGGGCTCAGTCTTAGGGAGACCATGATAATGTTTTGGGTTCCCTAGTATTAATGTTAATTCAGACCTCACAACTAACAATTCTGATTCCTCTCTGCAAAGTTATCCTGGAAAATGGCATCAGGTCTGTTTAAGGAAGGATCAATGGAGTAGTCATCTCCGATACTTCTAATGGCATCACAGGATCCTTCAAAAAGAAGAATACCAGGCTCACCTCCAATCACAGGGCTCTGGATTTGTTAACTAATTTGGATTTGAAAACTGAATTAAAGACCATGATTTTTCACTGCAAGAACAGACACTAAACTTCTACTTGCCAACTGTGTTTTTTTTAAATAATAAAATAGAGTGACCTCCTAGTTGAGCTTCTCAGAGGTCACTGGTCTCACTGGTCAGAGTCCCATGATCCATTAGCGATCATCATAGCTCTCTGTGATTCCAGGCACCGTTTTCATCATTCCAGTCTTGCTGCCTACTATGGTTGTTATGTTAACCTTCCCTCTGACAGTTCAGTGCCTCTGCCTGGCTTCTGCAAGTTTATAAGCTAGGGGATCGAATGATGAGTTATTGTTTAATGGGTACAGCGTTTCAGCTTGGGATGATGAAAAGACTTCTGGAGATGAGTACTGGTGGTGGTTGCACAACAGTGTGAATGCCACAGAACTTACACTTTAAAAAAGTGAAAATGATAAATTTTACATGTGTACTTACTGCAATAAAAAAGAAGCAATCCAGTCCAAATTATTATCCTTATAAGTATCATTAAAAGCACAACAGCTATAATACCAAGTGTGATTTCCTGTAGTTATAACAGCCGCTTTAAAATCATTATCTGATAGTTGACACATTGGGTCATTTCATGGTTGGAGTGTGTGTGTGTGTGTGTGTGTATGTGTGTGTGTGTGTGTGTTGTCTTGCTGTCCCTTGGGAATTGGTCACATTTTTCTGATTCTTTGAATTTTAAGTAATTTTGAGTTGTTTTTTAAAACAATGTGAGCATTATACTGCACAGACTGAGTCCTGTTGTAAACTTCTAGAGAATGCTGAAGTTTGTATTTTTTGTTTGTTTGTTTTTTTGGAAATGGAGTCTCATTCTGTCACCCAGGCTGGAGTACAGCGGTGCAATCTCAGTTCACTGCAACCTCCACCTCCCAGGTTCAAGCGATTCTCCTGTCTCAGCCTCCCAAGTAGCTGGGATTACAGGTGCCCACAACTACACTCGGCTAATTTTTGTATTTTTAGTAGAGCCGGGGTTTCACCATGTTGGCCAGGTTGGTCTCGAACTCCTGACCTCAGGTGATCCACCCACCCCTCAGCCTCCTAAAGTGCTGGGATTACAGGCGTGAGCCACTGTGCCCAGCCTGCATTTTAGAAGGCATTCAACCTGTTTAGGTTTATACATTATAGTCTGTTTTCTTCTGTAAGGGTAGTTTTAATTTCCATTGACTTCCTTAAGTCTCTACAACATTGGTTGGGCTCTGTTCCATCCATATGCTATTCAGGAGACTTGTGCTGGTGGTTCAAATTTCATTTAAGTTCCCCAAGCCTTGGCTATACATCTTTGATTGTGCCTCATGCGTACATATCTCAGGGTTTAATCTAAAATTAGTTCAGGTTAATACACAGAATTAGGAGAACACTTTCCTGTCTTTCTTCACTGTAGAATTTCTCCCCAAATTCTCTGACCCACTGAAGCTCCCTTCTCTGGTTTCTCTGGCCAAAAATTTTTAAAAAGTTAAATTTATATCAGTTTCAGCTGCATGTGCCGATGTGCAACTCCATGGCTGAGGCCTGCCCTCGGGGTAAGACTGTGAGAGGAAAAAAATAAATAGTAAACCCCACTTCCAAGCATTTGACTTCTCCAAGTTGTGATTCGCCTCCAAAATCCTGTGCTTTCATTTAGTTTTTGGAGTCCTCATGTTGCTGTTTATTTTGTTTTGAGTTTCTAGTTGTCAATGGCAGGTGAGACAGCTGGAGTGGGCTTATACCACCATAACAGAATCAGGATGCTCCTCCCTCTTTTCTATTGGTTTGTTTGTTTGCTAAGATATCAGGAAGGCTCAGCTGGGAAATAAAAGAACCACTTCAGGTTTTTCAAACACAAGGATATAATTAAAAGCAAATTGGTTTTTCAGGTGATAGAAGGTCTAAGAGGTTAAAAAGAGACAGCAAATCAACACAGAGATCGACAACAGTTGGAAGCTACCACCAACCCTCATGTTAGAGGGACAATGGAAGATTTTGTTATTAGAGGTCAGATGTCAGGCTCTCTGGCAGGAGCCAGAACACTGGAATATGCACTGTGGGACCAAGGTGGGATAGGAACTCAGTTAGGCTTGGAGCTACCGGGAAGACAATTCACAACCAGAGATGCTACAAGAGGCATCTGATTAGGGGTAGAATATCCTGGCTTCTCCCATCATTCTTGTCTTCCAGTCTACCACCAGTAACTCCCATTAAGCAAACCTGTCTGGAAGCTAGAGTGCAAGACAGCCAGAGAAATGAGGTTCTCTAATTTAGAGAGCAAAGCAGGAAAAGGTAGGTGCTGTGGTTTCCATGTGTCCCATCTAAAATTCAGGTGTTGCCAATATGATAGTATTAAGAGGCGAGGCCTTTAAGAGGTGATTGAGCCTGAAGGTTCCTCCATTATAAATGGGATTAAGTCTCTTACAAAAGAGGCCTCAGACACTCTTCAGTCCTTTTGACTTTCTGCCCCACAGTTTACTATCAGAGGACACAGCAACAAGGTGCCATCCTAGAAGCAGAGAGCAGACGCTTACCAGACAACCAACCAGTTGGTGCCGAAATCTTGGACTTCTCAGCCTCCAGAACTGTGAGAAATAAATTTCTCTATTCTCTAAATTACCCATTCTGTAGTATTTTGTAATAGTAGCACAAATAGACTAAGACTGTAGGAAAATGGACTTGGGTCAAACAAGCATTTGACTGGCACAGTAGAGAATTCTCAAACCCCAGATATTTCTTGCCCATAAATAGTACTATTTTACATTTTTAAGGTGCATTTTAAAAATCAAAATCTAGATAAAACAGCAAATAGCATTAATTTTCTAGATGGTTAATATCTGGTAGAAATCTAGGAATGGCAAACACTTGAAGTGATTATTTCTCAAGATGCTATCTGTGTTCTCTAACTCCAATTCTTGGTATGAGAGAGAGAAGAGCCATTCATTGTTCTTTCGACATTTTGATTTCCAGTTGAGATCAAAACACATTGATCAGAGCCTGGAACCAAGAGCCAAAGGTGAAGAAATCCATAAACTCAGATACGTGAGGACATCCTGAGTAAGATGGAGCAAATGGGTTCCTCTTCCTAACTGAAAAGCCAGAAAACCCCTGACAGTCTAAGAGATGCAGTTTACAGGGAAATGAGCTCATACTTCAACACTATAACACCTGACAGAGTGTTGCTTTATTTTAACCCATAGAGATTTAATAGGAAAATAGTTTAGGACAGCTGTCAGTACATACCCTCTTAGCATGCCTCAGATCATTTTCTGTAAAGGAAAATATATCTTGGGTTCTTAGAAGAAAATTCAAAATAAGTTTGTCAATAAAAAAATCTTTTTTTTTTTTTTTTTTTTAAGTGTGAATTGTTCTATGGTTCCAGTGCCTAGACTTGAACTTCTTAGAGATTAAACCATTCTTGGTACTGGTTGGCTAACTTATATGAGAAAATGTGACTTTTGATTATCTTAATTATTGCCTTTCAGTGTATGGTAAACTGTTTTTGTAACCAAGCTGATGAATTTTCTCTATTACTTACATAAATGTAAATACAGCCCCCAATAACAACCTTAAGAACTTTAGTGATTGAGTACTGATGGTGATAAATACTGTTTTTATGTCTTTGCCTTTTAAAAAAAAAATCTTCTAAACACTTCCTTTAGTTATACTCAACCTAAAATATTTTGTAGTTCTATTTTCACAAGATAATTGAAATTCAAATTTTTCTTATTATTTATTATACAATCATTTGCATGTAAGCAACATCCAAAACAATTTTTTAAAATCAGGTTGTATACAGTTTATTTCAAAAAGAGCTCAATTTTTTCTTGATAAAAAAGTGAAAATTTAAAATGCCACTGAAGTTTCTGTTTTCATTATATCCTTTCCATATCCTCCAATGTAAATGTTATAAATCAGCCTATAAGTGGAGGACTATTCTTAAGCTAACATCTCATTTTTTTTTTAGCTAAAAGCCAAATACTTTAACTTGTTTACCCTTGAAAATTTTTGTTTTGCATATAAAGTGAAACAAACATGGGACAAACCTCTATAACATTTATTATAGAGGAGAAAGAGAGTAGGATAGTTAAGAATATATTTCTCTTGAGATAGATTTCATCTGTGTAATTTTTAGACCGGTTAATTGCTGCATAAAGTTTCCAAATACGCCAGTGGTTCTCAAAGCCCCCAATCTCAGTGAAGGCAACATAGGTTCACACATGGGGCAGTCCCATGGTCAGTCCGTGATTTGGCCAGGAAGTGGTATAATGGAAGCTAGTTCTCCATTTGCTAATTCTAACTTCACCTTTTATCACAACTGAGCCCTCATGACCTAAAGAACAGCCTGGATGAGAAGTATCTGATAGTTTCTTCTTAAAGAATATATTTCCCTTTAGCAAAAAAAAAAAAAAGTTATAATTTTCAAACTGAAAACAATGCATGTATCCCTTTTCAGCTGTGTGTAGTATATATACACCTGGGTAAGCATAAATAGTTTAGAAAGCACTCCTAGCTGACATTTTAACATTCCCAGGAAAGTACGTGAACTTGCTTCTGTGCCTTCTCGGAAATAGGATGGCCAATATAGTGCTTTGTACAGGGTCATTTTTCAGTTTTATCACACATAGGAAATGGCCTTACCACTGAAAAATACTCTTTGGATGTAGAACTATCCAAAAAACAATTCATGCTATTCACAAATGAGAAAAGTGAGGAGGTCAATAAGTAAACTGCAATTGCTCCATTATTTTCTCAACCACACACAGACAAGGGTGGAGGGAGAGAAGGAGGAAGAGGGATGGAGGGAAAGGGAAAAAAAGGAGAAAGAGCTACAGGAGAGATAGAGGAAGGGACAGGATTTGAACCATGTATTCCTTTGTCCTTGAAATCTTAGTTCTATTTTATGTTGATATTTCCTCCAGTTAATTATGTTGCTTCTGTTTCACATGATCTCATATAGAAAATGCACAAGAGTTTCAGAACAGAATATAATGATGAAGGAATATCAACAAGTATATTTTTTGCACTGGTTATATTAGTCAAACATAGCATTACAAAAGGAGTGTCTAATCTTCCCCAGATACCATTATAATGTAAAGTTCTTACATATTAGCATCAGTAAAATTTGATAAATTTCTACTTGACTGACAGAAATACAGATTTATCTTGGTTCCATGCCTGTCCTGATAGAAATTTACCTCCACCTTGGAAAATACAAAGGACTCCACTTAAAAGGCAAATCAAGCCAAACCTTATAAAGAGACAGGGTTACAGACTCAGGGTTGCATGGTTTGAGTTCTGTACAAAATATTTGAATGGCTGCTTCGTAAAAGACAATATATGAGGACTTGGGGCAAAACAAGATGGCAGAATAGAAGGCTCCACCAATTGTCCCCGCTTCAAGGACACCAATTTAACAACTAACTACACAAAATAGCACCTTTATAAGAACCAAAAATCAGGTGAGTACCTGGTTTTAACTTCATATTACTAAAAGACGCATTGAAGAGGTAGGAAAAACCACCTTGAATTGCTGACATCACACCTCCTCCCTCCCCCAGCGGCAGTGGCATGGTGCAGAGAACATTTTTGTGTTCTGGGGAGAAGGAGATCACAGCATTTGTGAGGCATTGAACTCAGTGCCGCCTTATTATAACAGAAAACAAAATTGGACCAATCTATGTTTATGAATTGGAAAATCAAGATTGCTAAAATGTCCATACTACTCAAAGCAATCTACAGATTTAATGCAATCCCTATCAAAATAACAATGACATTATTCACAGAAATAGAAAAACAATCTAAAATCAAAACACCCAGAATAGCCAAAGCTATACTAAGCCAAAAAAAAAAAAAAAACTGTAGGAATCACTTACTTACCTGACTTTAAATTACACTACACAGCTAAAGTAACCAAAAAGGCATGGTACTGGCATAAAACATACACATAGATCAATGAACCTGAATAGAGAATCCAAAGATAAATCCATACATCTACAGTGAACTCATTTTTGACAAAGTAGCCATGAACATACATTGTGGAAAGGACAATCTCTCCAATAAATGATGCTGGGCAAACTAGACATCTATATGCAAAAGAACAAAACTAGACTCCTGTCTCCAAACAGATACAAAAATCAAATCAAAATGGACTGAAGACTGAAATCTAAGATCTCAAATGATGTACGTACTATATGAAAACATTAGGGAATCTCCCCAGAACATTGAACTGGGAAAGATTTCTTAAGTAATAAACACTTCACAAGCACAGGCAACCCAAAACAAAAATTGACAAATGGGATCATATCAAGTTCCAAAGCTTCTGCACAGCAAAAAAAATAATTAACAAAGATAAAAGCCACAGAACAGGAAAAAATATTTGCAAACTATCCATCTGACAAGAGATTAATCACCAGAATATATGAGGAGCTCAAACAACTCTGTAGGAAAAAAAAAAAAACAAAAAACCCTTTTTAAAAAAATAGGCAAAAAATCTGAATAGACATTTCTCAAAAGAAGACATATGAATGGCCAACAGGTATATGAAAAGGTGCTTGACATCATTGCTCATCAGAGAAATGCAAATCAAAACTGCAATGAGATTATATCTCACCTCAAGTAGAATGACTTTTGTCTAATGTCTGGCAATAACAAATGCTGACAAGGATGGAGAGAAAAGGAAAGCCTCGTATATTGTTAGCGGGAATATAAATTAGTACAACTACTCTGGAGAACAGTGTGAAGGTTCCTCAAAAAACTAAAAGTGGAGCTACCGTACTATCCAGCAATCCCACTGCGGGGTATACACCCACAATAAAAGAAATCGACGTATCAAAGAATACCTGCACTCTCATGTTTGTTGTAGCACTGTTCACAATAGCCAAAATTTGGAAGCAATGTAAGTGTTCATCAACAGATGAATGAATAAAGAAAATGTGCTTCATATACACAATGGAGTACTAATCAGCCATAAAGAAGAATGAGATTCTGTTTTTTGCAACAAAATGGATGGAACTGGAGGTCATTATGTTAAGTAAACTAAGCTAGACAAAGGACAAACTTTACACATCCTCACTGATTTGTGGGAGGTAAAAATGAAAATAGTTGAACTCATGGAGATAAGAGTAAAAGGATGGTTAACAGAGACTGGGAAGGGTAGTCAGGGAATGTGGGGGAAATAACGATGGTTAATGGGCACAAAAACATTGTTAGAATGAATAGGATCTGGTATTTGCTAGCACAGCTGTGTGACTATAGTCAAAAATAATTTGATTGTACATTTTAAAATAACTAGTATAGCTGGATCATCTGTAACACAAAAGATCAATACCTGAGGTGATGGATATTTACCCCGATGTGATTATTATGCATTGCATGCCTGTTTTGAAACATCTCCTGTATTTATCTCCTGCACGAGGCCAACTGAGGGCACTTGCTCCTCTTGTTTCTGCTCCTGGGTTAACAATCAAGATGGTACATGCTGATGCCTTTTCTCGTCCTTTGAGTCGGAATGCAGTTGTTGGTTTAATTTTCTGTTTGACAATATTTGGTTCAGTAACATACTTTAGTATCAAATGGATGGTAGATGCAATTGATCCAATCAGAGAGCAAAAACCAGAAGCTCAGAAACAGGCAGAAAAACTAATGAAGCTAATTGGTGTGAAAAATGTGAAGCTCTCAGAATACGAAATGAGTGTTGCTGCTTATCTAATAGACCTTTTTTTTTTTTTTTTTTTTTTTTTTTTGAGATGGAGTCTTACTCTGTCACCAGGCTGGAGTGCAATGGCACCATCTCGGCTCACTGCAAACCTCCACCTCCCGAGTTCAAGCGATTCTCCTGCCTCAGCCTCCTGAGTAGCTGGGATTACAGATGTGCACCACCACACCCAGCTAATTTTTGTATTTTTAGTAGAGATGGAGTTTCACCATGTTGGCCAGGATGGTCTTGATCTCTTGACCTCATGATCTGCCTGCCTCGGCCTCCCAAAGTGCTGGGATTACAGGCGTGAGCCACCGAGCCCAGCCTAGTAGACTCTCTTAATATGCATGTTACTTGGAAGTGATATAGCAGGTTTAGATGATGTCATTACGGATCTGAAAGACACAGTCATGTTACCTATCAAAAAGAAACATTTGTTTGATAATTCCAGGCTTCTGCAGCCTCCAGAAGGTGTTACTCTCTATGGGTCTCCCTAGGCTGTGGTAAAACGTTGATTGCCAAGGCCACAGCCAAGAAGCAGGCTGTCGATTTATTAACCTTGAGCCTTCGACACTGACCAGTAAGTGATATGGATAATCTCAAAAATTGACTGCTGCTGTTTTCTCTCTTGCCATAAAGCTACAACTGTCCATCATCATTATAGATGAAATAGACTCCTTTCTACGAAACTGTTCAAGTTCTGACCATGAAGCTACAGCTATGATGAAAGTTCAGTTTATGAATCTCTGGGATGGATTGGATACTGATCACAGCTGCCAGGTCAAAGTAATGGGAGCTACCATTCATCCTCAGGACCTTGTCTCAGCTATAATGAGAAGACTCCCTACAAGATTTCATATCAACCAGCCTGCTTTAAAACAGAGAGAAGCAATTCTGAAACTCATCTTGAAAACTGAAAATGTGGATAGGCATGTAGACCTGCTAGAAGTTGTCCAGGAAACTGATGGGTTTTCAGGAAGGGACCTAAACGTGATGCGTTGAGATGCTGCCCTCCTCTGCGTCAGAGAATGTTAATCCTATATCAGAAGAAAGATGAAGATGAAACTCAGCCTGTTCAACAGAGAACCTGTATCGGGCAATTGAAAAGATAAAGAAATCAAAGCATGCAGGATTTCAGAATGTTTTAACACACATTTGTTTAGATTAAGAGCAAAGATCATTTGTACAGTTCAGTGATCTAGTTTTTTGTGTCCTCTTGTCAGTTAGTGGAAGTAGAATGGAAAGAGTGCTCTCCAAACAATGAGGGAGCTCGGTGTTTATGGTTTTATACTCTGAATTCTAAGTTGTTGAGATGCAGTTGTTATATAAGTGGCATTACTGTTTGTCAGAAATCATGAGGAGGAACAATTTAATCCAGCCTGAACGTGGGTGCTTGTGTTTGAGCTCTTTAGCCGTATGTCATACAGCCTTATAGAATCTAAGCTGGTCTTAAAGTCATAAATGATTCATTGGGTCATTAGTGAGAAATGGGAATGTGGTTAGGCACTGTTTCCTAGACATGTGAGTATGTGTTTGTGTGTGTGTACATATGTGTGTGTGTATTAGATGTATGTATCCACACATTTTATATTGACATTCTGTAGATATGTTTGAATACAGAAATTTTTTTTTACCCAACTACTAAATCCAGAAGTACCAAATAATATACAGTAAAACTAAGATTTAAGGTTGTGTCAGAAAGGTACAGTGATTCAGCCATTTCCATTTGTGATTTGTTTCAGCCTTTTTTAAGTTGAGTATTTTTCTTTCTGCAGTTGATTAATTGGATCCTCCACCTTGCATATATTCATCTTGCATATATACATGGGCTCATCTTGCATATATACATGGGTTCAATTATTAGGTTTGTCAGGATAATCAAATAAAAATACTAGGTCAGTGATCAGTATTGAATGGTTGTTAGACGGTCATGTGCTCAACACTGATTTCACCTCTTTCTGTAAGTATACTGAGTAAAAACTTTATTTTTTTTTTTTGTTTAAATTGATTTACATGAAAGTGGATTAAAAGGCCTTTCAAAAGAATGGATTTATGTTCTCAGTAATCCACAGCAAGGCAACAGGGCATAAAAATGTCATAGAGCAAACTACTTCCAGTTGTATTGTTTTAACAAAATTCTGGCTGATTATCAGTTGTGCAGGTTTGTCTATTTTAGCAAAGTTCTGTTTATTGACTTTTCATCAAATATTTTAAAATGCTACATCATGTTCCTTTGCCCATATACCTCAGAGACCTCCTTTCTTAGCCTGCCTATTAATGACAATTTTCTTTTTAAAATCAGTTTTACTAAATGTAGTGACATACAATAAATGCACCCATTTAAAGTATTCAGTTTGAACCACTTTGACAGACCCCCCACACCAGTGTAGCCACTACCAATTCAAGATTGGTTATCTATCTTCATGCTAATCCCATGTTTTCTTGATTATTACATAGGTGTTTTATTAAACTTTGAATTCTAATAAGATAAAAATGCAATTTTATTCTTACGTTTCAAAATTGTTTTGGCTATGCAGGGGCCTTCAAATTTATATATTAATTTTAGAATCATCTTGTCTGCCAAGTTTATCAATAAAGACTGCTGGCAATTTTATTGCATTAAATTTGTAGCTCCCTTGGGAGAATTGACATGAAAATATTGATTCTTCTAGTCTTTAAATTGTTATATCTTTCCATTTATTTACCTGTTCTTGAATTTTTCTCAGCAATGTTATAAAACTTCAAGATATGAGTCTCATACATATGTTGAATTCATTCCTAGTTAGTTTATATGTTTTGATGATATTGTAAATAAAATTTTTTTAATTACCTTTTTCTATTTATTGCTAGTAAACAAAAATACAATTGGTATTTAAATACTGATCCTGAATCTTGTGACTTTTATAATTTAATTTATCAGTTCTAATACAGTTTTGGTAGATTATTTAGGATTTTCTACATATACAATCATGTTTCCTGTGAATAATACAATTTCATTTCTTTTCTAATTTATATGTCTTTTGTTTTAAAATTTTTTATTCTCTTTTTTTTCCCTCCCTTATTGAACATACTAAAATCTCCCATACTGAAAGGAAATGGTGAGAGTGGACATCCTTGCTTTGTTTTGATCTTTGGAAGAAAGCATTCAGGCCTTCACCGTTAAGCATGACCTTACCTAAAACTTTTTATAGTTGCCCTTTACGAGGCCAAGAAAGATTTACTGGGTTTCTAATTTGTTTAATTTTTAAAAATCTAATAAATGAGTGTTGGATTTAATTAAATACCTTTTATGCTATATTAAAAGAATTATGATTATTTTTATACTTTATAAATGTGATGTCACATTACTTGATTTTTCAAACATTAGATTAACCTTTTATTACTTATAGGATGTCAGAGGCTTTCAAGAGTATACTTACAATTCTTGCTTTCAATCTTTGTTATTGTCATTATATGTTTTACTTACCCATATATCACAAACCTGTAAAACATTTTTATGTTTTTAAAGGAAATTTAAAGTCTTTTATATATACTCATTTATTATCTGTTATTTTTGGCATTCTTTTCTTTGTGTAGATCTGAGTTTTCATCTGGTATCATTTCCTTTCCGTCTGAAGAACTTGCTTTCCTTGGTAATTAAAGTCTGCTAGTGATTAATTTTTTAAAATTTGTTCTATAAAAATGTGTTTATTTTACCTTCATTTTTTACAATTTTTCATTGTGGGGAAATACACATAACAGAATATTTACCACCTTAACTATTTTTAAGTAAATCATTCGGTGGTACTAAGTACATTCATATTATTGTGCAACCATCACTACCCATCCATCTCCAGAACTCTTTTCATCTTGCAAAACTGAAACTTCATACCCATTAAACAAGTCCTTCTCATTCCCTTCTACCCCCAACCTTTGGCAATAACCGCCTACTTTCTGCCTCTGTCATTCTGACTACTCTGAGTAGCTTATATAAATGTAATCCTACAGTATTTACCTTTTTGTGGCTGGCTTATTTCACTTAGCATAGTGTCTTCTAGGATCATGTATGTTTTAGCATATGTCAGAATTTCCTTTCTTTTTTAAGGCTGATGGGTAAGGAAGGACTTACTTCTGTCATTTTGCTGTTTGTTTTCTATATGTCTTATAGCATTTTTGTCTAACATTACTTTCTTCTGTGGGGACCTGAAGGACTCCCTTTAGCACGTTTAGAAACTGATCCTTTTCATTGGGAGAATACTTTAGTGGGTATAGAATTCTCAGTTGATAAACCCACTCTCCACCCTAGTACTGTAAACATGTTTCCATCCTTTTATGATTTGCATTGTTTCTGATGCAAGTCAGTAATAATTCCTATATTTGTCCTCTGGGTGTGTAGCATAAATATTTTTTTGGCTGGCTTTAAGATTATTCTTCTTTATTACTAGTTTTACACAATTTGCTTATGATGTGATTTGGGTGGTTTTCTTTGTGTTTATCTTGCTTGAGGTTCATTGAGGTTCCTGAATCTATACGTTAATATTTTCCATCCTATCTGGAAAAATCTTATCAATTATTTATTCAAATTTTTTTCTGCCCAGTTCCTCTCTTCCCGGGACTCTTTTCGTACTTATAAAAAATTTCTCATTTTCATCCAAGAGATTATTGTGACTGTTCTTTTTTTTCCAGCCCTTTTCCTTCCTGTGCTTCAATTTGGAAACTTTCATTTGGCTTTTCTTCAAGGTTATTGATCTTTTACTCTGTAATCCTTTCATAATAATTTAATTATCTCAGTCATTTGGAGTCTGTTTCTGTTGAAAAAACTCTTTTTCCATTTGTTTCTTTTGGGCTACAGTCTAGATAGTGCCCCCAGACAGTAAACTGCAGTGATTGTGTTGCTTACCTGATTTTTCCCCTACTCTTATGAATTATAGTTCCTATTTCTCAATGCTGAAAAAAATGTTTCATTCATTTTGCCCACTTCTCTATTTATTCAAGATGGAGTGATTAGTCTAGTTTATCATAACTTATACTGAAAGTCCTGACAGTTATCTTTTAATTTTGATGTCTTGGAATGTTTGTTTCTTTTTTATGTCATGTGGAAAAGTAATGGAAGTAAAGCCCAAAGTCTGGTTGAGCTGCAGTTAAGCACTGATTTATCATGGGTAGCCAGTTACATATGATGCTCTAAAGATAGCTCCCATCATTTGCTTCCTAGGTTTGAATTTTGCTAGAGTCTCCATCATTCCCCTTAACATTTCTTTTAGAGAATCAGATCATCATACCTATTTTCCATTTATCAAAAGCCTCACTTGTCCTTCTTTAGACTGCTTTTGTCTACTCAATTGAAGATTTCATTTTCACTGCCAAAATTATCTGGGGTTGTCTGTAATTATCTCAGCTCTTGATGATCTCTTCTCCTCATCCCCATTGTTGCTTCAATAGATACCTAAGAATACTGGACTTTGATTCATAACATTGAAATGTGCATCACAGCGTAACCAAATCTCTACGACTGCTTGGGAAACTCATAACTTCTCTGAATGTACTCACATGTGGAATCAGCATGAGAATATAACCTCTTCTTGTCTCATAGATTTGACAAAGGCAAAGCACAAATGCAAAGTTCAGAGCATGTTATCTTTGTACTAACTCGTGTAATAGGCTCCCAAATAAATTCTTTTGCCATCTGCACTTTTTCATTAGAAAATTATTTTGCGATGTGTCATACATAACCTAAGCATTGTTTCTTACCCCGTAAAATTGATTTAAAAATTGGCTAGATGACACTGAGCAGAATGTCAACCCTCTGTGACTCATCTGGAACTCAATGCACATTTCACATTCTTTACAGAAGATTCCGCACATGGCTTAGGTTTGTTCAGTGGGTGGGCTTTCAGGAGCATGCAAGTTTTTAAATTCAGGACCTCTGAACTGTGGTGGGTCTTTATTCCAAAGGCTTTCTTTAAATTTAGTTTTAGGCTTTCTTTAAATTTAGTTTTTTGAGAACTGAGGGATTGAGAACCTGTTTTTCAAAGGATGTGTTCATTTAAATTGCAGGTAGATCAGCCCACAAGGCTCTTCCCATACATAATGTAGCTGTACTGTATGGATTAACTGATACAAATAAACTAGAATTTGTGTCAGAGTTATGTAAGCTGTGAAGGTGAATTATAGTTTTAGCTTAAATACATAAACCAGGGGTATCTCTGATAGAAGTAATTCTCTAGGTCTGATTCACAAGTAAGTACTTTATTTTCAGCAGCATGTATTTGTTGAGATTTTTCAGATTTTTAGTTCTTGAACTCAGAACAAGGAAATTGCTTGTTTCATTCTGTATATATGCTGAGATCTAAGGATATTTTATTGGATATTCAATGAGGCTAGAGGCTTTCTACTGATGGCATTTTATGTTTCATTCCTTAAATTTTCTAATCTGTACAATTATATATGTGTGTGTATTTCTTATATGTGCCCTATTGCTCATAACATGCAGTATAAATATGTCATTTATTAAGTGTAAGTTGAATAATTAAGTGAACTTGTGTAAAATACCAGCTCATCTCTATCACACATATTATTTCTTTCTGTAGCTTCATTTGTTCCCTCCTCATTCACTTCTGTCAGCCTAAATCTTGAAAAGTGACGCAAGGCTTATTTTGCTCTGCCTGTTCTTTTTGGTCTGTTCTTTAGAACAGGACACTTGCTTTTGAAAACTGACACTTCAGACCATTGCAGTTTATTCTTCATAGCCATACTTTTGAATACGAAAAAATATGCTTCCCTTGGCATGCTTCGTATTTGTGAAGTGGAGAAGACTAGCATGGAGTGAGTCTGTCTTGGTGACTATGGGGAGTTGGTTGGAGAGAAAACTGAAACACTTACTAAACCTAAGGTGCCACTCCAAGGGGATGAATAGTGATGTAGATTACTGCCAACAGTTTTAGTGTCATCAGATAGGATTTTCCTCGTGATTCTGGGAATTGCACTCTGATGAATGAAACACAGAGAACAGTAAAAACAACTTACCAGAGTTCACTAACCCACATACACTGTATATTTTTGTTTCTTCCATCAAACCCAAGAGTCCTAACCTATTTATGTTTTTGTTTTCTGACTGCAGTTTCAAGGTAATTGATGCCTACAAAAAAGTGGATCCACTACTTGTGTTTTTACTGATAAGAGTTTTCTTTTCTATTTCAGTCTTCCTTCGCATCTAACCAACTATTTAATTCCATGCCTCCCATCTTCTGTATCCTAGGTCAGTTGTGCTAACTTGATCTGTGAAAATAGGCTGTGGATGGTCCTTGCCCTTCTGGACTAGCTTGTGCTGGCATGTTGTTTATAGTCATTAGAAATACTGTAAAAACATGCACTGGTATTCTAAATTCTATCTTCTAGCATTTGAGAACTTTTGTCCAAGAAAATATCCTGATAAAAACCTCAACAACAGACCAAGAGAAGGGGAATGGAACCCTGGAATCAGTAAGGGTTTCTACTGGGTTACAGCATCTGTACATAGCTCAATATTAAAATGTTCAATACTGTGACTTACCAAGTTAATTAGATAAAAAGAGAAAATGCATATAATTATCTCTTTATAGCTAAAAGAAATTTGATGAAATTCATTCTCTATTCTTGTTAAGAATTCTTAACGCACTGCAATGTATTTACATAAAATATCCTGAAAATAATAAAAATATAATTATTATTTCATATTTTAATAAGAACAGCATCTAGAACATCTAAAACTATTCCTTTTCATTTTGGAGCAAGAGAAATATGTTCATTATGACATTGTTTTTTAATGAAGTCAAAGTAATAAATTAGAGAAGGAAATACAGGGCATAAAGTTACGAAAGAGAAGGGAAAATAAATATCTGCAGTTTAATATAGTTATATGAATTACAAACTTAAGTGGATGATCTGAAACTCTCATAGAATAATAAGACAATTCCATGAGGCAGCAGAGTACATTAAGAAAAAAAGTAATGGCTTTCTCATATACAAAATAAAACAAGATAGAAAAATATAATTAAAGGGAAGCACTTACTGACTATAGCCACGAAAAGGTGAAATACACAGAAATAAACTTAATAAGAAATGTAAAACACATAAATTAAAATTGAGAATACTACCAAGGTACTCAAGAAGGCTTAAATTGAAATGCATTCCCCCTTTTTGGACATGAAAACTTAATATGATTTTAATGTTTATTCTCTCCCAATAAATCTATGTTTAATCTGCTCCTCTATAATTATAGTAAGATGACTTTTAAATGAACTACACTGATGCTAATTTTCATATGTTAAGCATGTATTGACCATTACAAAAGTTCTGAAAAACAGGGAAAAGTTATTGCTTTCTGAATGTACCCTCCAAGGGGACGAGTATTTAGTCCTACAAGATATTGAATATATTGTTATAATACAGTAATTTCAAAGTTGATACCAGCACTTACATAAGTAACATATGATTTAATAAAACAGAGTAAAATGTCCAGAAAATAGCTCAGTAAGTTTGTGAATTTAGTATGTGTTAAAGGTGACATTGAAAAATGAGTGAAAAAACATGAATTATTCAATAAATGATGCTAGAAAAACTGCATAGCCATCTGGAAAAAAATAATATTGGTTCCTACCATAATTTCATATGAAGCAAAGAATTTAGTGTAAAAATATTATCCATAAAATTATGAAAATAAAACAGCAAAAATTTAAACAATAATTTTGGAATAAAACATTTCTAAATGTCACACAAAGGCCAGAAGCCATACCAAAAATGATTCATAAACTTGACTAAAAATAGAACATTTGCATGGCAGAAATAACCATAAATAAAATACAAGAAATTTAGAAAATCATTTATAATACGTATCATAGGCAAAAGGCTAATTTCTTTAATAAATAAAGACTTTCTATTCATCAATGAGAAAATAATAAATGGTCCAGTAGAAATAAGAGCAAAGGTCATAAATAGTTTAGAGAAAGAAATTACAAGTGACTTTCTTGTAATTTCTACCTCTGATGACCCCAGGTGTGGTGGGAATGTGTTGTATCTGCAAATGGTGTTGAGGCAGATCCAGGGTGGACATCATTGAACTGGATTTCTTTCTGCTCACAGAGACATTTTCCACATTCTTAGAAAAGATATTTAAGTGCTGATCAGGATTGCCTTCCCTCTTCTCATCTGTCTCCACTGCTCATGTGAACACCACAGCTTGAACCATCTATTTGTCTAAACTGCTATGCCTGGGTCTCCTGGACACACATTCTCCAAACACCATTCTTAGGCTCCATTTTGCACTTCGTCATTCACTGGTTTTGTTTTAATAGCCCAGAATCTTTGTTATCTCTTTCCTCAAAACTATAATCCCCAGGCATAGAACATCAGAATGTTTAGAGATTACCTAAATCAAACTGTTTATTCTAAAGGGAAAGACATTAAGGCCCAGAGCTGGGAAGGGACTTACATTCTCAAACCTTCTTTGTTGCCCAGTGCTTGTGGCTTCTTGTCTGTCTACCCAGCTACACTGCAGACACTTCTGTTCTAGCTCCTTTCTAGATGACTTTGCTCTGCCAGATGGAACATAGAGGAGCTCCCAATCATTCCATATGGAACTTTTAAAAGTATTTTATGACCTAGAGACATGATGAACTGAATAAGAAATTAAAATATAGCCAATGATGCAAATAAAGTTTGCTTATTCAGTCTAATTTCAGTTGTTAGGGACTTTTTTGATTTATGTTCGTATCTGTTACCTTTGAGCAATAAAGAGTAGCAGAGGTGTTCTGGAGAAATAGTTTTCCTCTGTTAACTTGCTATAAATGTTTCAATTGTAGTTCTTTTAGTATTTGTAATGAAGTGGAAGCTGTGTTTTTGAGAAAAAGATGACAAGATTTGGGACTATACAAACATGAGATTTGACATTGGCACTGGTATATAATTTGTGCAGATATAACATGTTTTCACATAAACTAGGACACATTCCAAGTAGCATGCTATATTCCAAGTAGCATGTGTCTTAGTCCATTTTCTGTTGCTAGAGTGGAATACTCAGAGACTGGCTTGTTTATTTTTAAAAAGAAATTGATTTTGGCTCATGGTTCTGGAGACTGAGAAGTTCAAGATCGGTGGCTGCATCTTCATAATGTAATATGTATAATGTATAATGTTCATAATGATGGATGAACCATCATAACCTGGTGGAGAAGTGGACTGGGAAGTCTATATGTGCAAAAGGGACAAAATGCAAGAGGTGGTGTTGCTTTCTAACAATTCCGTCTCCTGGTAACTAATCCAGTCTGGAGAGAACTAAAACTCACTGACTTCCACAAGAATTAAACAAGTTCTGTGAGAGCAGCATTAATCCATTTGAATGACTTAATCACTTCTTATATGCCCCACCTCACAACATTACCCCATCAGGAACCAAATTTTCAACATGTAAATTCTAGGGGACACAGTAAAAACCATAGCAGCCTGCTTCTCTGCAACAAATCCCACTCATTGCATTTAAAAATTCCCTGGTGACTTATGGATCAATTAAAATTTTTAAATGCTCAACTCCTTTTTAGCTTAAGTTTAGCTGGTTGATCATGATTCACAGATAAGTAAATTTTTTAAAATTAATGAAAAAATGACTGCATCTTGTTATTGCCACACTGTGTTATGAATACACTAGTGTGATTAATGAAGCAAGTGATGCTTATAACATTGAGGTACATGGGCAAATGGTATTATCTTTGGTCCTGGCAATCACGTACTTATTCCACAAATCATCATTAAGGCCTCTTATGTGCAAGGTGCTGTAGAAGCTGCTAAATGCTTCTTTGCTACTCTACTATAATCATTTTATAGCATATGTTTTCTTTCATTGGCTAAAACTTACTTCGGATGAATTAAAGGGTAAAATTTTTTAAAGTTAATGAAGAAGAAAATATTGCTGGAAATACCTCCAAATAGGAAGCACATTCAGTCATGAAAATGAATACTCAGTAGTTGACCAAACTAAATTACTATACTTGAAAATAATTACCTTGAGCCAAACTAAAAGACAATGAATAAAAGAGGGGGAAAAGTAAAAACAAATGACTAGGAAAGACTTCATCAGAAGCTTATATTTAATAACGATTCTACTGCTATTATCCAGAATGCTATAATATAAGTCATTTCTAAATCAAGAGTAGTAAAAATGACCATTCCTAATAGTGATTACACTTTTAGAATCTATGCAAGAAAAATAATCAGAGTAATTATTTGAAAATAAAACTATTTTTATGCAGTCCTCTGCATGAAACTCTTAAATGGATTCAGGATAAAGACTAAACTGCTTATTTTGGTGTATGAGGCCCTAAACATTACCTCTGTTAAAAAACAAAAAATCCTATTAAATCTAATTTGTAATCACTGTTTCCTAGCACCTTTTCTCCTACAGCATGTAGAAAGCCAAGCGTCTGTGTTCTCTCTTGCCTCTGCCTTTGTTTCTGTGTCCAGAAAACCCCGATCCTTCTTGCCCTGTCCAGTCCAGGGCTAGGAAGAGCGTCCTGTTGTTGCAAGTACCCCAATGCCTGAAAACACTGTTGGTTTTCTTAATTCTGTCCATACCTCTTCAATAGTTTCTTCACTAGTTTTTTCAAGTTCCAGGTGAGGTTTCCATACATTTCTTGCTAGGATTCTAAATGATACAACACTCAAAATTCAAAATTAAGAAGTGTTAATATTTTGTGTAATGTTCTTATTCAAAAATTTTTTTAATCAGCTTTATCAGATATGATTTATATACAATCAGATGCACCCATTTTGATCATATAATTTGATGAATTTTGGCAAATGTCTATGCCTGTCTAACCACCACTACAATTAAGAAAAAAACACATGTCCGTTAACCCCCAGAAAGTTTCCTGTGTCCTTTCTCTGTCAAGTTCCCATCCCTATCGCCAGGTAAAATCTAATCTGCTTTCTGTAACTACAGGTTCGATTTGTGTTCTAGAGTTTTATCTCAATGGAATCATATAATAGGTACTCAAATTTGTGTTTACTTGTTTTGCTCAGCATAATATTTTAGAGTTTTATCCATATTGTAGCATTAATCAGTAAATCATTTTTATTGCCCAGTAGTGTTCAGTTTTAGAGATAAATTACAATGTGTTTACTCATTTTCCTGCTGATGTGCATTTTGGTTGTTTTAAGGCTTGGGCTATTATAAATAAGCTACCATAAACCTTCATTACAAGTCTTTGTGTGGATATATATTTTTTATTTTGTGGGACAAACACCTAGGAGAAAAATTAATGTGTTGTATGTCCTCTTTACAAGGGAATGTCATATTTCTCTTCAAAGGAAAGTACCGTTTTATATTCGCACCAGCAATATATCAGATTTCTAGCTCCTTCATGTTCTCACCTAGCATTTATTTTCATTTTTAAAAATTTAGCAATTTTAATCGGTTGGTGGTATTTCGTTGTGGTTTAATATGCACTTCCCTGATTACTAATAATGTTGAGCATTTTATCATGTGTTTGGTTGCCCTTTTGCCCATTTTTTTAAATTGGCTTTTTTTATTATTCAAGGCATATATTCTGTATTCAGGTTCTCTGTCAGATGTAAGCATTGCAAATATTTTCTCTCTGTCCCTGCTTTTTTATTTTCTTAGTAATGTTTACAAAGAGCAGATATTTTAAATTTCAGTGACATCCAACTCAATAATATTTTTTTCTTATGGTTTGTGATTTTTGTGTCCTAAGAAATGTTTACTTTACCTATATTTTCTTCTGGAAAGTGATTTTACCTTTGAAGCGACAAACCCTGTGTTGAATGCTCCCAACACAAAGAGATGGTGAATGTTTGAAGTGATGGATATGCTAATACCCTGATTTAATCATTACAAATTGTATGTATATATCAAAATATCCTGCTGAATCACACTATGCCACATAAATATGTACAATTATTATGTGTCAATCAAGAATGACAGTAAAAGCAAAAAACTTACTCCATTTAATAGAAGAGGATGGCAGTAGAGTCCAGGAACAAAGATGATAAAGACACAGAAGTGCTCTAAAGAGGCAAAATAAGGAAGGAAGAAGGGCTGCCTGAGACCAGCTTTTCTATATAAGCTTTGTCTACATGGAGAAATAATATGAAATCAACTGACTATTGCCGGTATGGTTGATATTCAACTGTTTCTCATCCCTATGAAACTTGATCGTGATGAGATGTTTTGTATTACTTCCCAGTAGCAGCACATCAGAGACTGTAAAAATGACCAACTATAGATGGACTTGGAATTACGGATGATTTATTTTGAGTTAGAAATAAATGAGAAGTACAGTACCATGTGTCAAGAAAGGAGGGGGAAATCATAAATCAAAAGTTACACACCATTAAATTAACTTTTGGATTTGAACCATTTGTTAACCATGAGTTTCAGGAGAGAAGGAAGTGGAGAAGCACGGATGAAGCACAAGTGCACAGAAATTAATTTACTGGGGAATGTGAGACTAAAATCTGTCTTTGTATGTCAGTGTGACACCAACATGAGAAGTTGAGGAAACTTTTCGAGACTTTCTTTTGGAGCAGGAACATCTTGTTCTAAACAGTCTTTGCAGTTCTGACTCTGAAAGTTGATGTTAGATTTTCATAGCTTATGTCTCCTGATTTTATTTCCCGTTGTGTCCACTTCCTTCCGCAGGGCTCCCTGACAGGTGTCTAGCTTGTTCACTGAAGATTCCCACTGCCTTTTGACAACATTCTTAGAGTTGAATTATTTTGCCATTTCACTCTTTAAACATAGAATGGATAGTGTTCATATGCCAGTAATCCTCTAAAATCTTGCATTCCCCTAATATTCCCCCCAGTAAAACTTATTTTAGGTAAAGAAATATAGCTTTTCTGTTATTAAAAACTTAAGAATAATTCTATTTTCTGCATGATGCTCTTATGTTATGGGATATTTATTAGCCAGGCTCTCTGTACAGGATATTTTTATATTCCAAAGTAGAATAAATTATCTATTCAGTATTTTTAAAATTAAGAATTTGTGATTATTTGGAAGGGGCTAACATTTGTTTTGAAGGCAGGGATTTGTCTGTTTAATTCATTGCAAAATGAATATCTGAATATAAACATGATTTTTTGGAGGCTTAGCATTCATTATATACAACAAAATTCTTCAATCTGCATGGCATTGAAAAGTCAAATATGAAGTATTTATGTTGCTTTTCACCCCATGAATTAAGTAGGTAATATATCCTTCTGAAAATAATATATCCCCCAAAACCACAGTACAATTGAAAAGAAACCAAAAAAAAGATGTTTATATTAGTTTCACTTTTCTTCTTTGTATTTTTTCGTGTTCTAAATTTTCTGCAATGAAAATGTGTTATTTTATCTTTTTTTTATTATACTTTAAGTTCTAGGATACATGTGCACAATGTGCAGGTTTCATACACATGTATACATGTGCCATGTTGGTGTGCTGCACCCATTAACTCGTCATTAACATGAGCTATTTCTCCTAGTGCTATCCTTCCCCATTCCCCCCATCCTACACCAGGCCCTGGTATGTGATGTTCCCCACCCTGTGTCCAAATGTTCTCATTGTTCGATTCCCACCTATGAGTGAGAACATGTGGTGTTTGGTTTTCTGTCCTTGGAATGATGGTTTCCAGCTTCATCCATGTCCCTACAAAGGACACTAACTCCTCCTTTTTCATGGCTGCATAGTATTCCATGGTGTATATGTGCCACATTTTCTTAACCCAGTATATCATTGATGGATATTTGGGTTGCTTCCAAGTCTTTGCTATTGTGAATAGTGCTGCAATAAACATACGTGTGCATGTGTCTTTATAGCAGCATGATTTATAATCCTTTGGGTATATACCCAGTAATGGGATGGCTGGGTCAAATGGTATTTCTAGTTCTAGATCCTTGAAGAATTGCCACACTGTCTTCCACAATGGTTGAACTAGTTTACAGTCCCACCAACAGTGTAAAAGTGTTTCTATTTCTCCACATCCTCTCCAGCACCTGTTGTTTCCTGACTTTTTAATGATTGCCATTCTAACTGGTGTGAGATGGTACCTCATTGTGATTTTGATTTGCATTTCTCTGATGGCCCGTGATGATAAGCATTTTTTATGTGTCTGTTGGCTGCATAAATGTCTTCTTTTGAGAAGTGTCTGTTCATATCCTTTGCCCACTTTTTGATGGGGTTGTTTGATTTCTTCTTGTAAATTTGTTTAAGTTTTTTGTATATTCTGGATATTAGCTCTTTTTTAGATGAGTAGATTGCAAAAATTTTCTCCCATTCTGTAGGTTGTCTATTCACTCTAATGGTAGTTTCTTTTGCTGTGCAGAAGCTCTTTAGTTTAATTAGATCTCATTTGTCTATTTTGGCCTTTGTTGCCATTGCTTTTGGTGTTTTAGTCATTAAGTGCTTGCCCATGCCTATGTCCTGAATGATATTGCCTAGGTTTCCTTCTAGGGTTTTTATGATTTTAGGTCCAACATTTAAGTCTTTAATCCACCTTCAATTAACTATTGTATAAGGTGTAAGGAAGGGATCCAGTTTCAGCTTTCTACATATGGCTAGCGAGTTTTCCCAGCACCATTTATTAAATGGGGAATCCTTTCCCTGTTTCTTGTTTTTGTCAGGTTTGTCAAAGATCAGATGGTTGTGGATGTGTGATATTATTTCTGAGGACTCTGTTCTGTTCCATTGGTCTATATCTCTGTTTTGGTACCAGTACCATGCTGTTTTGGTTACTGTAGCCTTGTAGTATAGTTTGAAGTCAGGTAGTGTGATGCCTCCAGCTTTGTTCTTTTGACTTAGGATTGTCTTGGCCATGCGGGCTCTTTTTTGGTTCCATATGAACTTTAAAGCAGTTTTTTCCAATTCTGTGAAGAAAGTCATTGGTAGCTTGATGGGGATGGCATTGAATCTATAAATAACCTTGGGCAGTATGGCCATTTTCACGATATTGATTCTTCCTATCCATGAGCATGGTATGTTCTTCCATTTGTTTGTGTCCTCTTTTATTTCATTGAGCAGTGGTTTGGAGTTCTCCTTGAAGAGGTCCTTCACATCCCCTGTAAGTTGGATTCCTAGGTACTCTATGCTCTTTGAAGCAATTATGAATGGGAGTTCACTCATGATTTGGCTCTCTGTTTGTCTACTATTGGTGTATAGGAATGCTTGTGATTTTTGCACATTAATTTTGTATCCTGAGACTTTGCTGAAGTTGCTTATCAGCTTAAGGAGATTTTGGGCTGAGACAATAGGGTTTTCTAAATATACAATCACGTCATCTGCAAACGGGGACAATTTTATTTCCTCTTTTCCTAATTGAATATCCTTTTTTCTTTCTCCTGCCTGATTGCCCTGGGCAGAACTTCCAACACTGTGTTGAATAGGAGTGGTGAGAGAGGGCATCCTTGTCTTGTGCCAGTTTTCAAAGGGAATGCTTCCAGTTTTTGCCCATTCAGTATGATATTGGCTGTGGGTCTGTCATAAATAGCTCTTATTATTTTGAGATACATCCCAACAATACCTAGTTTATTGAGAGTTTTTAGCATGAAGGGCTGTTGAATTTTGTCAAAGGCTTTTTCTACATCTATTGAGATAATCATGTCGTTTTTGTCTTTGGTTCTGTTTATATGATGGATTACATTTATTGATTTGCATATGTTGAACCAGCCTTGCATCCCAGGGATGGAGCCCACTTGATCATTTTGGATAAGCTTTTTGATGTGCTGCTGGATTTGGTTTGCCAGTATTTTACTGAGGATTTTTGCATCGATGTTCATCAGGGATATCAATCTAAAATTCTCTTTTTCTGTTGTGTCTCTGCCAGGCTTTGGTATCAGGATGATGTTGGCCTCATAAAAATGAGTTAGGGAGAATTTCCTCATTTTCTATTTATTGGAATAGTTTCAGAAGGAATGGTACCAGTTCCTCTTTGTACCTCTGGTAGAATTCGGCTGTGAATCCATCTGGTCCTGGACAATTTTGGTTAGTAGGCTATTAATTATTGCCTCAATTTCAGAGCCTGTTATTGGTCTATTCAGAGATTCAACTTCTTCCTGGTTTAGTCTTAGGAGGGTATAGGTGTCCAGGAATTTATCCATTTCTTCTAGATTTTCTAGTTTATTTGCATAGAGATGTTTATAGAATTCTCTGATGGTAGTTTGTATTTCTGTGGGATTGGTGATGATATCCCCTTTATCCTTTTTTGTTGCGTCGATTTGATTCTTCTCTCTTTTCTTCTTTATTAGCCTTGCTAGCAGTCTATCAATTTTGATGATCTTTTCAAAAAACCAGCTCCTGGATTCATTGATTTTTTGGAGGGTTTTTTGTGTCTCTATCTCCTTCAGTTCTGCTCTGATCTTAGTTATTTCTTGCCTTCTGCTAGCTTTTGAATGTGTTTGCTCTTGTTTCTCTAGTTCTTTTAATTGTGATGTTAGGATGTCAATTTTAGATCTTTCCTGCTTTCTCTTGTGGGCATTTAGTGCTATAAATTTCCCTCTACACACTGCTTTAAATGTGTCCCAGAGATTCTGGTATGTTGTATCTTTGTTCTCATTGGTTTCAAAGAATATCTTTATTTCTGCCTTCATTTCATTATTTACCCAATAGTCATTCAGGAGCAGGTTGCTCAGTTTTCATGTAGTTGTGCGGTTTTGAGTGAGTTTCTTAATCCTGAGTTCTAATTTGATTGCGCTGTGGTTTGAGAGACAGTTTGTTATAATTTCCGTTCTTTTACATTTGCTGAGAAGTGCTTTACTTCCAATTATGTGGTCATTTTTGGAGTAAGTGCAATGTGGTGCTGAGAAGAATGTATATTCTGTTGATTTGGGGTGGAGAGTTGTGTAGAAGTGTATTAGGTCCACTTGGTGCAGAGTTGAGTTCAATTCCTGGATATCCTTGTTAACTTTCTGTCTCGTTGATCTGTCGAATGTTGACAGTGGGATGTTAAAGTCTCCCATTATTATTGTATGGGAGTCTAAGTCTCTTTGTAAGTCTCTAAGGACTTGCTTTATGAATCTGGGTGCTCCTGTATTGGGTGCATATATATTTAGGATAGTTAGCTCTTCTTGTTGAATTGATCCCTTTACCAGTATGTAATGGCCTTCTTTGTCTCTTTTGATCTTTGTTGGTTTAAAGTCTGTTTTATCAGAGACTAGGATTGCAACCCCTGCTTTTTTTTTTTTTTCTTTTTCATTTCCTTGGTAGATCTTCCTCCATCCCTTTATTTTGAACCTATGTGTGTCTCTGCATGTGAGATGGGTTTCCTGAATACAGCACATTGATGGCTCTCGATTCTTTATCCAATTTGCCAGCCTGTGTTTTTTAATTGGGTCATTTAGCTCATGTACATTTAAGGTTAATATTGTTATGTGTGAATTTGATCCTGTCATTATGATGTTAGCTGGTTATTTTGCTCGCTAGTTGATGCAGTTTCTTCCTAGCATCGATGGTCTTTACAATTTGGCATGTTTTTGCAGTGGCTGTTACTGTGTGTTCCTTTTCATGTTTAGTGCTTCCTTCAGGAGCTCTTGTAAGGCAGACCTGATGGTGACAAAATACCTCAGCATTTGCTTGTCTGTAAAGGATTTTATTTCTCCTTTACTTATGAAGCTTAGTTTGGCTGGATATGAAATTCTGGGTTGAAAATTATTGAATATTGGCCCCCACTGTCTTCTGGCTTTTAGAGTTTCTGCTGAGAGATCTGCTGTTAGTCTGATGGGCTTCCCTTTGTGGGTAATGCAACCTTTCTCTCTGGCTGCCCTTAACATTTTTTCTATCATTTCAACCTTGGTGAATCTGACAGTTATGTGTCTTGGGGTTGTTCTTCTCGAGGAGTGTCTTTGTGGTGTTCTCCTGAATTTGAATGTTGGCCTGCCTGCTAGGTTAGGGAAGTTCTCCTGGATAATATCCTGAGGAGTGTTTTCCAACTTGGTCCCATTCTCCCCACCACTTTCAGGTACACCCATGAGATGTAGATTTGGTCTTTTCACATAGTCCCATATTTCTTGGAGGCTTTGTTCATTTCTTTTAATTATTTTTTCCCTAAACTTCTCTTCTCACTTCGTTTCATTCATTTGATCTTCAATCACTGATACCCTATCTTCCACTTGATCGAATTGGCTGCTGAAGTTTGTGCATGCCTCACGTAGTTCTCGTGCCATGGTTTTCAGTTCCATCAGGTCAATTAAGGTCTTCTCTATGCTGTTTATTCTAGTTAGCCATTCATCTAATCTTTTTTCAAGGTTTTTAGCTTCTTTGTGATGGGTTCGAACATCCTCTTTTAGCTCAGAGAAGTTTGTTATTACTGATCCTATGAAACCTACTTCTGTCAACTCGTCAAAGTCATTCTCCGTCCAGCTTTGTTCCGTGCTGGTGCAGAGCTGTGTTCCTTTGGAGGAGAACAGGTGCTCTGAGTTTTAGAATTTTCAGCTTTTCTGCTCTGGTTTCTCCCCATCTTTGTGGTTTTATCTACATTTTGCCTTTGATGATGGTGACCTACAGATGGGGTTTTGGTGTGGATGTTCTTTTTGTTGATGTTGATCCTATTCCTTTCGGTTTTTTAGTTTTCCTTCTAGCGGTCAGTCAGGACCCTCAGTTGCAGGTCTGTTGGAGTTTGCAGGAGGTCCACTCCAGACCCTGTTTGCCTGGGTATCACCAACGTAGGCTGCAGAACAGCAAATATTGCTGCCTGATCCTTCCCCTGGAAGCTACGTCTCAGACGGGCACCTGGCTGTATGAGGTGTCTGTCGGCCCCTACTGGGAGGTGTCTCCCAGTTAGGCTACTCGGGGGTCAGGGACCCACTTGAGCAGGCAGTCTGTCCATTCTCAGATCTCAAACTCCATGCTGTGAGAACAACTACTCTCTTCAAAGTTGTCAGATTGGGACGTTTAAGTCTGCAGAAGTTTTTGCTGCCTTTTGTTCAGCTGTGCCCTGCCCCCAGAGGTGAAGTCTACAGAAGCAGGCAGGCCTCCTTGAGCTGTGGTGGACTCCACCCAGTTCCAGCTTCCCAGCTGCCTTGTTTACCTAGTCAAGCTTCAGCAATGGCAGACGCCTCTCCCCCAGCCTCACTGCCACCTTGCAGTTTGATCTCAGACTGCTGTGCTAGCAGTGAGCAAGGCTCCATGGGCATGGGACCCTCCAAGCCAGGCACAGGATATAATCTCCTGTTGTGCCATTTGCTAAGACTGTTGGAATAGCGCAGTATTAGGGTGGGAGTGTCCCGATTTTCCCCGTACCATGTGTCACCGATTCCCTTGGCTAGGAAAGGGAATTCCCCAATGCCTTGCTTCCCCAGGTGGGGCGATGCCCCGCCCTGCTTCGGCTCACACTCCGTGGGCTGCACACACTGTCCAACAAGTCCCAGTGAGATGAACCCAGTACCTCAGTTGGGAATGCAGAAATCACCCATCTTCTGCATCGCTCATGCTGGGAGCTGTAGACTGGAGCTATTCCTATTCAGCCATTTTCAAAAATGTGTTAGTTTATAATCAGAAAAAATAATCAATACTATTTTTAAAGAATGTAGTGGATGAGATCATTTGCAAATATATACCTGAGGAAATTTTGAGGATATCAAGGTCAGTCAAGGTGATTGGGAATTAATACCAGAGAGAAAAATGCTGTCCTTGGAAATATGACACTTCTGTCAGTGACTGAATTATGTCCTTCCCCTCAAATTCCTATATTGAAGCCCTAACCTCCAATGTGATATATTTGGATATGGGGATTTGGCAAGGCAATTAGATTTGGATGAGGTCATGAGGGTAGGGCCCTCGTGATGTGATTAGAGTGCCCTTATGAGAAGAGACACCGGAGAGCTTGCCTGCTCTCTCTCAGTGTCATGTGATGACATAGTGAGAAGTTGACCATTGGCAAGCCAGGAAGAGAGACTTCAGCAGAGCCCAACAATGCTGGCATCCTGATCTTGAACTTCCAGCCTTTAATAGAAAAAAGTTGCTGTTGTGTAAGCCGCCCAGTGTATGGTATTTTGTTATAGCAGCCCAAGCTGACTGAGATGGACTAAGCGGACTGAGATCTGAACTACTGTGTGGCAAGTAGTTTTCTGAAAACCTTCATATTTTGAAAAAAAGAATATGGAATCAATATTGTTGAGATATGTTTAACCTTGATAAAGAAACTAAACTTTTCAGTCATATTCAAAGCGCTTAGTGGTGAAGAACAAATTAGTACTATCTATTAAGTGTGCCTAGTGGGAATTCAAGCATTTTTCCAATATAGTCAGCCCCAAGATAGTGTTGGTGCTTATTGCTGTTGTATCAGGGAGGAAGCTATTTTAGGGAACACTTTTTTTGAGAAGTCTGAGTTTTAAGTGCTTCTATATGTTGCAATAGGAATAAAAGGATAACTGGTGATGTTCATCTAGAATATCTCCCAAGCTTTATTGAAGCCATGTGTATGTCTAATGAACATAGTATACTAAAATACCTAAGGAAGACTGGTCATCTTTAGAAACAAGAGTAGGATGGCATGCTGAGATAACAAAGTAGTAGCTTGCTTTCTTAGGTACCACGGAAGAGTGTTAAGTCACTAACTCGTTGCCAAACTTATAAAGGACCAGTAATTTCCTTATCACTAGATGTTCAATGGGTGAGAAGTAGTTTTCCTTCAAGATGGATAATTTAATAAACCATAGTGAGTAAAATTATACCTGCCAATTGTCTGGCATTTATGTTTAGCTATTACTCTACATTTCCACAGGTAAATGTGGTATAAGACTCAAAATTAATATTTTGTGCTGCCTTGACCGCTGATGAAATTGGGAGAGCCCCAGATTGCCTAACCACAAGTTTCCCCCCACCACTGTGATCCTGTGCATAAGGTCTTCTAATCAAACAACTCACCATATCAAAAAGACCAAATGCAGTTCCTGCTTATGCTTGAGTAGTGGGCTTCGTTTGCCTGACAGCCCACAGTATTCAAACAAGCCAATCGCATTCTTCTGTGGGAATCAGGGTGCCCTCACCTTCTTGATGCTCCAAAACCTGCCTCCCACAGCCCCTGATTGTTCACTCTGTCCCTGAGTGCAACTGGAGATACAGAGATACAGATATAGATATGAATAGATATAGACTATTCATTCTTAGGAAAGTAATAAGCAGCATGTGTTTTAAAGGAACATTTTTGGTGAAACCAATTTCCTTAGATGTATAACTAATAAATCCAAGGTATTTAAGGAGTCATTATGGATTTAGAGGTGGAAAATTTTTCAAAGTAATAATAAGAATCTGGCATCAGAAAGTTCTGCATCCACTTAGAATATGTTGATGGACATGCAGAAAAGGAATAGGAGAAAGTAGACAGTGAACAAAAAGGAAAAATTCAGAGACCTAGTATGTTAGTCAGGGTTCTTTTAGAGGGACAGAAGTAATAGGATAGATGATAGGTAGGTAGATAGATAGATAGATAGACAGACAGACAGACAGACTGATTGATAGATACATACATACATACATACATACATGGGAGTTTATTAAATATTAACTTACACGATCACAAGGCCCCACAACAGGCTGTCTGCAAGCTGAGGAGCAAGGAGAGCCAGTCCGAGTCCCAAAACTGAAGAATGTGGAGTCTGACGTTCAAAGACAGGAAGCATCCAGCACAGAAGAAAGATGTAGGCAGGGAGGCTAGGCCCATCTCTCTTTTTCACATTTTTTTCTGCCTGCTTTATATTCGCTGGAAGTTGATTAGATTGTGCCCACCAGATTAAGGGTGGATCTGCCTTCTCCAGCCCACTGACTCAAATGTTAACCTCTTGTGGCAACACCCTCACAGACACACCCAGGATCAATGCTTTGCATCCTTCAATCCAGTCAAGTTGACACTCAGTATTTACCATCACAAGTCCACCCCTTGTCAACTTGAACCCATACACATCTCCTGAGATTATACATAATCTTCAAATAACGATAATAATGAGGTCATAATTAGGCCAGACGCAGTGGTTCATGCCTGTAATCCCAGCACTTTGGGGGGCTGAGGCGGGCGAATCATGAGGTCAAGAGATCAAGACCATACTGACCAACATGGTGAAACTCCGTCTCTACTAAAAATACAAAAAAATTAGCCAGGCGTGGTGGTGCACACCTGTAGTCCCAGCTACTCGGGAGGCTGAGGTAGGAGAATTGTTTGAACTTGGGAGGCAGAGGTTGCAGTGAGTCAAGATGGCGCCACTGCACTCCAGCCTGGGTGACAGAGTGAGGCTCTGTCTCAAGAAAAAAAAAAGAGGTCATAATTATGTCTAACATAAAACAGCTATCCTTTGTACAACCAGAAATGCACCAATCCCCAACCCAAATACTATTACATAAAGTTAACAATATTTAAATGCCAGTATGAAGTCAATAAATTTCATGTCACATGACAGAGGAAAAGGAAATAAAATGAAGGTATTTTCTTTTTTTTTCTTTTTTTGAGACAGAGTCTCGCTCTGTTGCCCAGGCTGGAGTGCAGTGGTGCAATCTCAGCTCACTGCAAGCTTTGCCTCCCGGGTTCACACCATTCTCCTGCCTCAGCCTCCTGAAGGTATTTTCTTAGTACAGGTGTGTACATGCATGAACATGTTTTTTAAAAAAGAAGGAGGAAATACTCATGGCAGTTATAGTCGTTGTTTCTGTAGCTGGTCACATGATCGTAGCTGGTATTGATGATTACCTTCTTCTACTACCCATTCTGTATTCCCTTTGCCTTCAGCAAGCACCTCATCAGGTCGTGAATTTTTCCTGGTGATTTGAAAATCCTTCATTCCTGAAGGGTCCCGGTCATTTGTAGTCCTGCTTGGACCGGGCTGTTGTAGTATCCCATTGACCTTAATCACAGGGCATGGTACTACTAAGTGACACCCTAATGGATCTCCTATATTTCATGAGCATTCTTCCTTACCTCCGTTGTGGAGTAGTAGACAGATTTCATCCTGATAGTCCGGGTCAATCACCCCAGACAACACTGCAACTCCCTTCTTAGCCTGTTGACTTAAAAGTAGGAGGAGCCCAAAGTGTCCAGGTGGCAATCTTAACTTCCAGTTTAATGGAATCGTTGTGTCTCCTGGTGGCAACATTCCTTTCTCTGGAACTAAGACCTCTAGGCCAGCAGAACGTAAGGTTGCGAAAACAGGAAGCAAAAATTTTGCTAGTGGATCCCTAGGGGTGATGATGAGTGATGCCACGTCCACTTCCACCCCTTGATTCCAGAACCCATGAATCCTTGCTGAAAAGTTGATAGAATAGATGTGAACATATTCTCTAACTGACAGAAGGGACATTTTAATTAGAGTCCAAATTTAATCTACTTACCTAAATTTACCAGAGACCAATTTCAACTATGTGTTTTGATTATTGTATTTAAGCATGTAGAGACATTGTGTTGGCATTGCAGTTACTATGGTATGGT
The DNA here is from genome assembly GCF_008728515.1 of Papio anubis. Lineage (NCBI taxonomy): Eukaryota > Metazoa > Chordata > Mammalia > Primates > Cercopithecidae > Papio > Papio anubis. The sequence continues at coordinate 12,000,381 of NC_044994.1, forward strand.
TACTAGGGTAGTGAGATTTGAGAAGTGCAGCCCTCTGAGGCTGAGTAATTGAAAAGGACTTCCATACAGATATGCCTGCCTGAATGTATCTGGGACTTTATGCTCCTATATCTTACAATAGTTGGCGTTTTGTTCTAGGAAATTCTACTGTACACACAGGCTAAACTTCAGTTGCAATAAAGAATTATGTAGAAAAGTTTCTAAAACCCATTTTGCCAAATTAGAATATCTATTATTGGTGATAGAATCTGGTGTGATAGAGGACAGCTTATATCAAGAAGTCTGAGTTCAACTTTTGTCTCTGCCACTAATTAGCTTGGGCCCTTGGAGGCTATTTTAGTTCTTTTGACTCGCAGTTTCCTTATTTTATAAAATGAGGGTGTTAAATGTGGTTAACTCTGATAGGATAGATAATATCCTATCATTCTGTACATGAGTTTGAAAAAAATCAAAAACAGTCATTTTCTCAAAAGTTGCCTCCAGTGTTTTCTCTTTGATTTAAAGAAGGGCAGTTCACAAGATCTAAGCAGGTTTTTGAAATGAGAAGATTAAATAGGTCGTGGTAATAACTATATATGCACATATTTATGCATGCATATATGTGTGTTACAAGGAAAGGAAAAAATCTGTTTGCAAGGATATTTATCAGATAGGACTCAGTCAGTCAGGTATTTACTACTCCATACTGAGCAGAGTTGCTATAGAAATGTATATATCTTGGGAATAACTATTAGTTGCAAGTCAGACAGTTACAAAAAAATTTATAAAAGAGTTCTACAGCATGGCTCTAATAACAATCTTCCCCAGACTCTTTTAAGTAGTATTTCAGAAATATTCAATTCAGAATTAAGAAATATTAAGTATTTCTGTGGTTTTTCTCTTTTATGTCTACCTGTTAAAACTCACACCAGAATGGCATTTGACAGTATAAAATTGTAATTAGAATGCCTCTTTGACAATGATGGGATAAAGTCAACATTTCCCTGTACCCTTGAGGAAAATATGTGAAAGTCACAAGGAGATAAGACAAGAAACAAACCTACCTCCCACAAAACTAGGAGTCAGCTAAAACTTTGAACTACAAAATAGGTGAAATTCCAAAATCAATGAAAAAAAAGCAGATTTGCAGTAGAAATTGGTAAAAGTACACACATGGCCCCAGATCTAAAAAAGGGCCTGCGAAGTATATTTCTCCAAGATGATGTGGTTACCCTAAGTTGCATAACAAAATCCTGTGTTCACAGCATCGGGTAGTGGGTTCACAAGTTAGAGGTGGTAGCTTCCTGTGACTTATGTCGGTTCTGGGGAGCAGCAAAGGAGGGGCTAATGAGGATTCACAGAGATAAGTCCTATGTATAGGAGATAAAGGCCAAAATAGCACCCATAGTCCTGGCCCTTTCCCCACTAAGAACCTCATTGCAGTAATAGGTTGGGTAAAAATACACCTCACTAAACAAATGGAAGATCAAAAAATAAACAAAGCAAGGATATAACCAAAAAAAGGAGAAAATTATCAGAAAAGTAGAGAACCCAACTGAAAAAATGCTGCTAAATGTTCTCAAATGAATTTTTGGGGTGGGGGGAGTATCAATCATCTCAGGCATTTCTCCTTTGTGTTACAAACAATCCAATTATATTCTTTTAGTTATGTTTAAATGTACAATAAATTATTGTAGACTATAGTTACCCTGTGATACTATCAAATACTAGGTCTTATTTATTCTAACTGTATTTCTGTACCCACTAACCATATCCACTCCTCCTTCCCCTCACTACGCTTTCCAGCCTCTGATAACCATCTTTATACCCTCCAGCTCCATGAGTTTAATTGTTTTAACTTTTACCTCCCACAAATCAGTGAGAAAATGTGATACTTGTCTTTCTGTGCCTGGCTTATTTCACTTAACATAACGTTCTCCAGTTCCATCCATGTTGTTGCAAATGACAGGATCTCATTCTTTCTTATGGCTGAATAGTGCTCCATTTGTGTGTATGTACCACATTTTCTTTATCCATTGGTCTGTTGATGGGCATTTAGGTTGCTTCCAAATCTTGGCTGTTGTGAATAGTGCTGCAAACATGGGAGTGCAGATGCCACTTCGATATACTGATTTCCTTTCTTTGGGTGTGTATTCAGCAGTGAGCTTGCTGGATCATATGGTAGCTCTATTTTCAGTTTTTTGAGGAACCTCCAAACCGTTCTCCAGAGCACTTTAGCATGCATTAGAAGGGCTTGCTGGAAATCGGATTCTGACCACTGGGATAGATGATTTGCCTCTGTCTAGGACTGATCTAAATGCTCTCTTTATGGGTGCCTGCTGAATTCTGTCCTGTGTTTTCCACTGTGGCAACATTGAATCAATCAGGCAGCGTTGAATTCCAATGCTAAGTCCCATGATCACTTCACTCTTCCTTACCCTATCTCACAGATTATCTCTCCACACCACACAGCTGCTGCTGGAGGATTGGGAAGGGTGGGATAGGCAGCTCAAGACTGCCTTTCCTACCCTCTTTAGTGCCTCTTTCCTTAACTTGTTGTTAAAAGGAGATACTGTGATCACTCGCTTGATTTTTGGTTCTTATGAAGGTGCTCTTTTGTGTGGATAGTTGTTTGATTTGGTGTTCCTGTAGGGAGACGATCACTGGAGGCTTGTATTTGGACATCTTGCTCCACCTCTGAGACACACAAAAGAAATTTAATAAAATTTCTTAATAATAAACTAGAGCACAAAGTAGAGAGAACAAGAGGAAGTGAAATGTGAGTGGACAGATCTTAGTAAAAAAGTAAAAAAAAAAAAAAATACTCAAACCTCCATTAGACAAATGAATTAGAAACTACAATAAGGAACACAGAAGATATTGATGCAAAAATAGGGTTGAATGTTAGTGTAGATATGGAACATACTCAAAGTAAATGAAATATAAGTGTAAATGGAGTTCCTAAAGAAGAAAGCTGAAGTGTTGGAACAGAACAGAAAAGAACACACATTAAGAATTTCTGAAAACACTTTATAAACAAAAACATTCAATCTACAGACTAAAAGGGCACACCAAATTTCAAAGAAAGTTGATACAGAATGACCATGGCAGGGACTGCTGGCTGTATTCCAAAATCTATTCTACCTACTCCTGAGCATGGAACCAGGTGACATGTCCCTGCTTACTTAGAGAGTGGCTATGTGATGGTTCTCTCCAATGGAATTAAGCATACTTAATGATTTGCCATAGCATGATTTAAGTCTCCAGCTTCCTCCCTAGTAATGTCTATTTCCTTATCATCCAATATCAAATCATGAAAACAATGTTACATATTTTAAGTCAGAGTTATAGCATCATTCCATTTTTGTTGCTTATTTCCATAATAATTAGTGAAGGCTAGATTAGTATAATAAATACACTCAAATAGTGCAAAACACAAAAGAGTTTATTTATGGCTACATAATAATCAAGATTGAATGTTCCAGGTTGGTGAAGGAGGACCTCTCTTCCCCACAGCCATTCAGGAACCCAGGCTTGTTGTTCCTTCAAAGCCTACTGACCTAAATGCTCAATAAATGCTATCATTAACCCTTTCCTCTGGTCCTAGCTTGTGGAAAGGGGATGAGGAACATGGAGGAGTATATCAAGAAGGCATTATTGCCGGGCCTGGAAGTAACGCAAAGGTGTTCACCACCGTACAGCTTCCAAGGAGGTCATATTTCCCAATGCTCCCTTGAGATATGGCCATGGAAATTGGGCAAGCAAGAATTTTCCAAGGGTGAAATGTGAGTCTACTGAAAACAGTAAATTCCTCATAGAGAACACTTCTGAGGTATAATTGAGAAACTGTCACCTTTGTTCAGACTTCACACTGTTTGTCCCACTGGGTAAGCTGTGACTTCTATGTATTTCTCATTCCTTTCCTTTTCTGAATGGGGATTTTCGCCGTGGCTAGCTTCTCTATACTCCACTGACATTATTGGATATTTGTGTATATGTGTGTTTGGGGAGGGCAGATGTTGGATTGTATTTTTAATCTATAGATTGTCAATCCTCCAGGAACCAGAACTGGGCCTGATAGCAAGGATAGAAATCACATGGAAATCCTGAACTTTGAGTTGGTTGTAATCACAGAATAATACTGGCTTTTCTCCCCTGGGGAGAGGTGACTGTTTTTCACATGTGGTCAGTGGAATCCGCATGACTATATTGTTGCCAGAGGAGCAGGTTGTGGCTGAAATGTCTCATGTTCATCAAAAGATTTTCTTCTTCAACCCTTAAGCACATTTTCCAGCCTCCATTGTGTCACGTGACTGCATTCTAGTCAATATTATGTGAGCAGAAGTGATGTGTCCAGTTTTAGACATGGCCCATTAAAATATCCGTGGGAACTCCTCCATGCTCATTCCCTCTTATTCTGACCACAATGATCGAAGAAGGCAGAGCTAAATGACTATGTGGGTTAGAAGTCCCCCAGTGCCTAACCTGGAATATATATCCTATGAGAAATAAATCAATTTCTATTATTTTTGAGCCATTACATATTGAGTCTACCTTGTAGTAGTTTAGCCCATGCCAACTAATAACACAGGCCATGCTGAGACATCTTACTAATGCTATAAGACATCAAAGACAAAGAAAAAAATTATTTGAAAAGTCAGACAATAAAATCAAGTAACTTAAAGACAGAAAAAATGAGGCTATCCTCAGATTGATGCATAGCAACATGTGACATAATGGAACAATTCTTACTAATCCTCAGGGAATGAACTGTGACCAAAGAATTTTAAATTTAGACAAACTATCATTCAAGTATAAAGACAACAGATAAATATATTTTAGGGAATATATTATATATCTTAAAGTATGTTGTTTTTATGAATCTTTCTGGAAGACATTATGAGGAGATGAACTTTAGTTTTCCAAATAATGACTGGAAAATTATGGCAAAAGACTGACAATGGGAATTGGGTTTATTTAAATATAAATTATGGCAAAAGATAAACCCACCTAAAGAAAGGTACCAATAATACTAATATGTACAACTTCCAATAAATATACAATAGTTATAAATAATAGGCACTAAATGTTACAGAATCAACATTTATACAGAAAATGCTAGAGATATATGATGCCAGAGAAATAGATATATTATGCTATATAATGCTTGAGAAATAGAAAAATGTTAGTTATAAAGATGAATACCTTTTTTGGTTTGTAACAAATCAAGGGGACAAAAAAAGCAGACAATAAGACAATAATAACTAAGCTTTGAAAAATATAAGTACAAGTACAAGGTAGATTTATAAGGTAGATTTAATTGATACATACTGAACTTTGTATCTTAAGAATAAAGAGTATGCCTACTTTTTAACTATCAGTAGGACAGTAAAAGGAATGACTATATCATATGCCACAAAGAAAACACAAATAACTATCATAAAATAATATAGACAAAATTGTGTGATATAAATGCAATAAACTCAAATTTGATAAAAATTGGATAGTCAAAAAGCCCCACTACTAGATATTTAGAAACTTTTTCTTAAACAACTTATAAACATGAAATAACAGAACATATACATAAGGAAAATACTACATAACAGCACATGAGATTTACAGTCAGAGGATAAATCATAGCCTATAAACTTATATTAATGAATAAGAAAGCATGACTGTAAATGAATTAAACATATAACTAAAGGAGATAGAAAAAGACCAAAAGGAAAACAGAAATAAGGAATTAGTAAAGGTAAAACTAGAAGTTAATGAATTAGAAAACTGAAAAATGGTAACACTATATGTGTATCCAAGAGACAAAATAAATATTACAGAAGATAATTGCCAGCTAACTATGCAAGAAAAGGGGAGAAGACACAAATATATAAATTTAAAAACAAGAAAGAAAACAACCACAGTGGCAGGTGAAATTAAATGAATCATAGGAGCCTGGTTTCCAAAACCCTATGCAAATATATCAGAAATATTTAAAAGCAGATTGTTTTCTAGGAGAATAAAATGTATTAAAACAGATTCCAGAAAGGGGAGAAAAATATGAAAGGCTAATTAACATAGAAGAAATAAAGTTGTCAAAGATCTAGTTTTCTAAAAACGACTCTGTCCAGGCAATTTCATATGGGATAAATTCAATGCCATTTAAATTGCTCCAGAGGCTAAGTGAAGAAAGACAGCTTGTAAATTTATTCTATGAAGTAGTACACAAAAAGCACAGAAGAAAATCTGCAGCATAATATTGGTGTAAAAATCTGAAATAAATTATTAGCAAAGACAACTTAGTAGTCAATTAAAATAAGTCATTTCAAGAACGTGAGGGTGGTTCTTTATTAGAAAATATATTGACATACTTCATCTTTGTTATAGATCTAAGGTGAATCACATAAGCATCTCCAAAAGTTCTAGAAAAGCATGAAAAAGTTAAAGGTAAGCCAGTTGCCATAGACCACATATTGTCTGATTCTATCCATATGAAATATCCAGAACAGGTAGCTCTAGTGAAACAAAAGCAGATTAATGGTTGCCTAGGGTAGGAGGGTAGGATGAGGAGTGAGGAAAGTAATGGGTATAGAGTTTCTTTTTGGGGTGATAAAAACATTCTGAATTTAGATTGTGGTGATGGTTGCATGACTCTGGATATTCTAAAATTGTATACTTTAAATGGGTTGATTGCATGGTACATGAATTATAATCTCAATAAAGCTGTTAAAAAAAGTCAGTGTACATTCTGGATTAAAATATTATTTACGCCGGGCGCGGTGGCTCACGCCTGTAATCCCAGCACTTTGGGAGGCCGAGGCGAGCAGATCACGAGGTCAGGAGACAGAGACCATCCTGGCTAACATGGTGAAACCCCGTCTCTATTAAAAATGCAAAAAATCAGCCGGGCGAGGTGGCGGCGCCTGTAGTCCCAGCCATTCGGGAGGCTGAGGCAGGAGAATGGCCTGAACCTGGGAGGCGGAGCTTGCAGTGAGCTGAGATCGCACCTCTGCACTCCAGCCTGGGCAACAGAGCAAGACTGTCTCAAAAAAAAAAAAAAAGAAAGAAAAAAAAAAAAAATATATATATATATATATATTATTTACTTTAAATAAAATATTCTTAAATTGATTTTTAAAATCTATCTCAACCTCCAAGCCAACATCAACTTTGATGAGGGAAGCAACAATGTTTCTTCATAACCACTTGGGACAAAGCAGGGATATGTACTCTCAGTGCTGTTACTTAACGCTGTTCAGAGAAACAAGCCAATGCAATTAGACAAAAGACAGAAATTAGAGACATAAAATTTGGAAAGAGCAAGACAAAATTATCATTATGTGAACTGCTATTATTGTAGACATAGAAAACATAAAAGTAATCAAGAAAAAATATAAAATTGTAATAAAATCCAGTAAGATGGATGAGTATAAAATTAATATACATACATCAATAGCTTCTATATTTGCAGATTACAATGACATACCATTTAGTTGAGGAAAAATCACTGTATATATTCATACTAGTCACCAGCTCTGTGACCTAAGAGAAGCTACTTAAAATTTTGGCACCTCATTTTCCTCACATCTGAAATACAGAAATCTCTGGCTCCAAGAGTTTCTCTAATGACTAAAGGTAATAATTATTCAATAAATGCTGGTGCTCTTCTCTAGCCCTTCCTCTAAGAATAGGATACAATGTCTCTCTGAATTGGTTCCCATTACTGTTGGTGGAGGCAGTGCAGACTGATAACCTGAATTACGTCCGGATGTCCATTTCTTCCCTATGGCAAATGACAACCTTGTGCCATTTCTTGGGATAGAAAGTGAGCTTCTTCTTTAGCACCAACTTTAATCTATTAACAGTGCAAGCTGGGGGTGCCATGTTGAGAATAATTGTGAGGCTACCTGTGGACTAGGTGAGAAAAAAAATCGATGATTCATTATGACTGACTTTCTTAGGGAATCAGAAGAGGGTGTGTATTTATGGGAGCAAATTCTGCACCAGAATACGCATCTCAGTTTTCTCCTTTTCTCCATTTTCCTTACAACAATTTTAGCTAAAATTCTTTTATGATTAGGATCAAAAATTACAAATATGGCATAAATGCATACTTAGTTATTATTTATGGTCTCCTGGTAGCAGATACTTGCTTTTCATTAAACGATAGACAAGATTTATTAGTCATAGAAGCAAATATTTCAAAGGCAAAACCCAGAATAATGCTCATTATAGTAAAAAAACCTCTCTCGTCACCTTTACAATTATACTATTATTTTATCAGACTTTAGAGATAGTATTCTTTGCATTTGAATTTAAATTTTATTAAAGTCATGAAATCAATAGAACAGTATTATTAAACATAATATATTTTCAAAAACCTCCAATACACTAGAACTTCTGTTTTTAAAAAAGTATCATCCTTCAAATTAGTCATACTAGAATGCTAATTACTTATTCAACTGATATTGTTATTGTTTGAATTATTTTCTGAGTTTCTTCTTGCAATTATCATCATAGCCTGTGGTACTTTCTTTTGAATATGTGGAAATAGTTAGAAATAATTTACAGACAACTTCTAGGGAAGAAAATATATGTTCCAGTTGAATTGTCTTGTTTGGCACTAAAACAAGGAAAAAGTTTAAGTTTTGACTGTAAAGTAGTAAGATTGGCTTTTCAGTTTGTGGCTTATTCATTGCCTCTAAAAGCACTTGTATACACACATACATACACACACACACACACACACACACACACACACACACCACACACATCCAAAATGTTTTGAGTGATTGCATCATTGTTACAGTAGATTCCCCTTGCATCATTGCCAGAGTAGATTCATAACAAGTCATTTTGGTCCCTTATCTTGTGTTTCTACTACCTAAATCAGCTTCAGACCAGCAGAAATAGACGTATCCAAGTTTCTCATGCAATGAGTTTCCCAATAAACTGAATGCATGGTGGGATAATGGATTGCATTCCGATAGCTGTGAGGTTCAATACTGGCATTGCTGCTGTGTAATTTTCAAGGTAATCTCAGGCAGCCTTGATGTTATTGTTATTACATGACATAACAGGTTGTTAGGATAAGTGAGATAAGATGCAAGGTACCAAGACCCAGTGCAAGCACTCACCAAGTGTCTGTGCCTGGTTATTTTAAATCAGGTTTGGAATAAACTGGGGATATAATGAAATACTAAGAATAATGATATCTTCTCGTTATTTTTATTCTACCACAGAATTGTGCAATTTCTCCATACACTAATCTTTTATAAATAGACCACCACTGGTTTCTGAATATTTTCTATGCCATAGGCAATTTTCTTTCTGGACATCTTTGTTATATTCAGCCTAAGACATGATTTAATCTGTGATCCTGGAACAGTATGCCTGAAAGGGGAATCATTGAGGGTTACTCACACCTAAAGTTAAACTCAGGGAAGAAGTCATCTTCTGAGATTCCAGGGACAGAGAGCTCCAGGGGTCTGAATTAGAACTTGTACTCTCTGTCTTATAATTAAATTTGTAACAATTACTGCTGACCAGAGACTTCAACATTGAGTACTAGTGATCTAATTAAGGCCAATTATTCTCAGAACAATTCCTACAGTGCTTTAAGACAAGTAGTAGAGGCAGAATTATAGAAGTGGTAATGTGACACGGCTCTTACAGGGATAGCAGGGACTTCATTTTTGATTTGGGTTTTGATCTGTTCTAGATGTGATATTGTGACTAGGAAGGAATTGATGCCTTTCTTGGGGGCTTTATTTTTCTAATTTTCCTCTGAACCAGTAAATATATTAAGTTTGATCATTGTGAAGCATCAATGTCATCTACTAGGTATATGTTTCAGAAACAATAGTTTAAAATCTTGATTTTTTCCCCTTAAAATGAAAGGTGTATTATTTTTACAAATTTCATAATGATTATTTGTTGATAAACCCATTGCAATGTACTTTTTTTTTTTTTTTTTTTTTGAGACAGAGTCTCGCCCTGTCGCCCAGGCTGGAGTGCAGTGTCGCGATCTCGGCTCACTGCAAGCTCCTCCTCCCAGGTTCACACCATTCTCCTTCCTCTGCTTCCCAAGTAGCTGGGACTACAGGTGCCAGCCACATGCTCAACTTATTTTCTTTTGTATTTTTAGTAAAGACAGGGTTTCACGGTGTTAGCCAGATGGTCTCCATCTCCTGACCTCATGATCTGCCCACCTCAGCCTCCCAAAGTACATTTTTTGCTTTATTCAGTACAATTTACAAATGAAAATAGTACATATTTATGGACTATAAAGTGATGTTTTGATACGTATACATTGTGAAATGGTTAAGTCAAGCTAATTAACATATTGATCATCTCACATACCTATCATTTTTTTGTAGTGAAAACCTGTAAGGTTCAGCAAGTTTCAAGTATACAATGTATTGTTATTAACTATAGTTACCATGTGTAAAATAGATTATTATTCTTTCAGTGAATAGGTCCTTTAGTTAGATCTAGATAGAAAGACATGGACTCCCTTTGGAAGATCCTGGTTTCTGTCGGTGAATCTGTTAGCAGTTCAAAGAAGTTGAGCTGTTCACCGGGCATGAAGGTTTAAGACCACGGTTCCCACTGATGGAATCAAGTTTCTTTCTAGAAGTTGCTGTATTGAGTTGGCTGTAATGCATATCAACAAACTATGGTAGGAAGAAATAATGTTGCATTATCATGAGGAGCAAATAGCTGGATGAAAACTCCTTTGTAGGGACTCTAACTAAAAACTACATAAAACCTTGGGCCCATTTGAGCACACATAGCTTACAAGGTCTTTGAATCAAACATAATATATAATTGGGGGGTGCCCAAGATGGCCAAATAGGAACAGCTCCAGCCTCCAGCTCCCAGCGTGAGTGACACAGAAGATAAGTGATTTCTGCATTTTCAACTGAGGTACCAGGTTCATCTCACTGGCACATGTTGGACTGTTGGTGCTCGTCAGCAGGTGCAGCCCGACCAGCGAGACCTGAAGCAGGGCAAGGCATCGCCTCACCTGGGAAGTGCAAAGGGAAAGGGAATTCTTTTTCCTAGCCAAGGAAAACTGAGACACACAACACCTGGAAAATCGGGTAACTCCCACCCTAATACTGTGCTTTACCAAGGGTCTTAGCAAACAGCACACCAGGAGATTATATCCCACACCTGACCTGGAGGGTCCCACCCCGTGGAGCCTCCCTCATTGCTAGCACAGCAGTCTGAGATCTAACTGCAAGGCGGCAGCGAGGCTGGGGGAGGGGTGCCCACCATTGCTGAGGCTTAAGTAGGTAAACAAAGCCACCAGAAAGCTCGAATTGGGTGGAGCCCACCACAGCTCAAGGAGACCTCCCTGCCTCTGTAGACTCCACCTCTGGGGACAGAGCATAGCTAAACAAAAAGCAGCAGAAACCTCTGCACATGTAAATGTCCCTGTCTGACAGCTTTGAAGAGAGCAGCGGTTTTCCCAGCACGGAGGTTGAGATCTGAGAATGGACAGACTGCCTGCTTAAGTGGGTTCCTGACTCCTGAGTAGCCTAACTGGGAGACATCCCCCACTAGGTACACACCGACACCTCACATCTCACACGGCTGGGTACACCTCTGAGATGAAGCTTCCAGAGCAAGAATCAGACAGCAACACTCGCTGTTCAGCAATATTCTATCGTGTGCAGCCTCCGCTGCTGATACCCAGGCAAAAAGGGTCTGGAGTGGACCTCAAGCAAACTCCAACAGACCTGCAGCTGAGGGTCCTGACTGTTAGAAGGAAAACTAACAAACAGAAAGGACACACATACCAAAACCCTATCAGTACCTCACCATCATCAAAGACCCAAGGCAGATAAACCACAAAGATGCAGAAAAAGCAGTGCAGAAAAGCTGGAAATTCAAAAAATCAGAGCACATCTCCCCCTCCAAAGGAATGTAGCTCATCACCAGCAATGAAACAAAGCTTGATGGAGAATGACTTTGACGAGTTGAGAGAAGAAGGCTTCAGTCGATCAAATTTCTTAGAGCTAAAGGAGGAACTACGTACCCAGTGCAGTGAAATGAAAAACCTTGAAAAAAGAATGGATGAATGGATAACTAGAATAATCAATGCAGAGAAAACCATAAAAGAACTGATAGAGATGAAAACTATAACACGAGAACTATGTGACAAATACACAAGCTTCAGTAACCGACTCGATCAACTGAAAGAGAGTATCAGTGATTGAAAATCAAATGAATGAGATGAAGCAAGAAGAGAAGTGTAGAGAAAAAAGAGTAAAAGGAAATAAACAAAGCCTCCAAGAAATATGGGATTATGTGAAAAGACCAAATCTACGTCTGATTGGTGTGCCTGAAAGTGACGGGGAAAACGGAACCAAGTTGGAAAGCACCCTGCAGGATTTCATCCAGGAGAACTTCCCCAACCTAGTAAGGCAGGCTAACATTCAAATTCAGGAAATACAGAGAACGCCACAAAGATACTCCTCGAGAAGAGCAACTCCAAGACACCTAATTGTCAGATTCACCAAAGTTGAAATGAAGGAAAAAATGTGAAGAGCAGCCAGAGAGAAAGGTCGGGTTACACACAAAGGGAAGCCCATCAGACTAACAGCAGACTTATCAGCAGAGACTACAAGCCAGAAGAGAGTGGGAGCCAGTATTCAACATTCTTAAAGAAAAGAATTTCCAACCCAGAATTTCGTATTCAGCCAAATTAAGTTTCATAAGTGAAGGAGAAATAAAATCCTTTACAGACAAGCAAATGCTTAGAGATTTTGACACCAACAGGCCTGCCCTACAAGAGCTCCTGATGGAAGCACTAAACATGGAAAGGAACAACCGGTACCAGCCATCGCATAAACATGCCAAAATGTTAAGTCTATAGATGCTAGGAAGAAACTACACCAACTAACGAGCAAAATAACCAGCTAATATCATAATGACAGGATCAAGTTCACACATAACAATATTAACTTTAAAGGTAAATGGACTAAAGGGTCCAATTAAAAGACACAGACTGGCAAATTGGATAAAGAGTCAAGACCCATCAGTTTGCTGTATTCAGGAGACCCATCACACATGCAGAGACACACATAGGTTCAAAATAAAGGGATGGAGGAAGATCTACCAAGCAAATGGAAAAAAAAAAAAAAAGCAGGAATTACAATCCTAGGCTCTGATAAAACAGACTTTAAACCATCAAAGAGCAAAAGAGAAAAAGAAGGCCATTACATAATGGTAAAGGGATCAATTCATCAGGAAGAGCTAACTATCCTAAATATATATGCACCCAATACAGGAGCACCCAGATTCATAAAGCAAGTCCTTAGAGACTTACAAAGAGACTTAGACTCCCATACAATAATAATGGGAGACTTTAACACCCCACTGTCAACATTTGACAGATCAACGAGACAGAAAGTTAACAAGGATATCCAGGAATTGAACTCAACTCTGCACCAAGTGGACCTAATAGACATCTATGGAACTCTCCACCCCAAATCAACAGAATATGCTTTCTTCTCAGCACCACATCGCACTTATTCAAAAATTGACCACATAGTTGGAAGTAAAGCACTCCTCAGCAAATGTACAAGAACAGAAATTATAACAAACTGTCTTTCAGACCACAGTGCAATCAAAGCAGAACTCAGGACTAAGAAACTCAATCAAAACCACTCAACTACATGGAAACTGAACAACCTGCTCCTGAATGACTACTGGGTACATAACGAAATGAAGGCAGAAATAAAGATGTTCTTTGAAACCAATGAGAACAAAGATACAACATACCAGAATCTCTGGGACACATTTAAAGCAGTGTGTAGAGGGAAATTTATAGCACTAAATGCTCACAAGAGAAAGCAGGAAAGATCTAAAACTGACACCTTAACATCACAATTTAAATAACTAGAAAAGCAAGAGCAAATACATTCAAAAGCTAGCAGAAGGCAAGAAATAACTAAGATCAGAGGAGAACTGAAGGAGATAGAGACACAAAAAGCCCTCCAAAAAATCAATGATTCAAGGAGCTGGTTTTTTGAAAAGATCATCAAAATTGATAGACCACTAGCAAGGCTAATAAAGAAGAAAAGAGAGAAGAATCAAATAGACGCAATAAAAGATGATAAAGGGGATATCACCACCAACCCCACAGAAATACAAACTACCATCAGAGAATACTATAAACACCTCTATGCAAATAAATTAGAAAACCTAGAAGAAATGGATAACTCTCCCAAGACTAAACCAGGAGGAAGTTGAATCCCTGAGTAGATCAATAGCAGACTCTGAAATTGAGGCAATAGTTAATAGCCTACTATCCAAAAAAGGCCAGGACCAGACAGATTCACAGCCAAATTCTACCAGAGGTACAGGGAGGAGCTGGTACCATTCCTTCTGAAACTATTCCAATCAATAGAAAAAGAGGGAATTCTCCCTAACTCATTTTTATGAGGCCAACATCATCCTGATACCAAAGCCTGGCAGAGACACAACTAAAAAAGAGAATTTTAGACCAATATCCCTGATGAACGTCAATACAAAAATCCTCAATAAAATACTGGCAAACCAAATCCAGCAGCACATCAAAAAGCTTATCCACCATGATCAAGTGGGCTTCATCCTTGGGATGCAAGACTGGTTCAACATACACAAATCAATAAATGTAATTCATCATATAAACAAAACCAAAGACAAAAACCACATAATTATCTCAATAGATGCAGAAAAGGCCTTTGACAAAACTCAACAGCCCTTCATGCTAAAAACTCTCAATAAATTCGGTATTGATGGAACATATCTCAAAACAATAAGAGCTATTTATGACAAACCCACAGCCAATATCATACTGAATGGGCAAAAACTGGAAGCATTCCCTTTGAAAACTGGCACAAGACAGGGATGCCCTCTCTCACCACCCCTATTCAACATAGTGTTGGAAGTTCTGGCTAGGGCAATCAGGCAAGAGAAAGAAATCAAGGGTATTCAGTTAGGAAAAGAAGAAGTCAAATTGTCCCTCTTTGCAGATGACATGATTATATATTTAGAAAACTCCATTGTCTCAGCCCAAAATCTCCTTAAGCTGATAAGCCACTTCAGCAAAGTCTCTGGATACAAAATCAATGTGCAAAAATCACAAGCATTCTCATACACCAGTAACAGACAAACAGAGAGCCAAATCATGAATGAACTCCCATTCACAATAGCTTCTAAGAGAACAAAATACCTAGGAATCCAACTTACAAGGGATGTAAAGGACATCTTCAAGGAGAACTCCAAACCACTGCTCAGTGAAATAAAAGAGGACACAAACAAATGGAAGAACATACCATGATCATGAATAGAAAGAATCAATATTGTGAAAATGGCTATACTGCCCAAGGTAATTTATGGATTCAATGCCATCCCCATTAAGCTACCAAAGACTTTCTTCACAGAATTGGCAAAAACTGCTTTAAAGTTCATATGGAACCAAAAAAGAGCCCACATTGCCAAGACAATCCTAAGTCAAAAGAACAAAGCTGGAGGCATCACGCTACCTGACTTCAAACTGTACTACAAGGCTACAGTAACCAAAACAGCATGGTACTGGTACCAAAACAGATATAGACCAATGGAACAGAACAGAGTCCTCAGAAATAATACCACACATCTACAGCTATCTGATCTTTGACAAACCTGACAAAAACAAGAAATGGGAAAAGGATACCTTATTTAATAAATGGTGCTGGGAAAATTGGCTAGTCATAAGTAGAAAGCTGAAACTGGATCTCTTCCTTACTCCTTATACGAAAATTAATTCAAGATGGATTAGAGACTTAAATGTTAGACCTAATACCATAAAAATCCTAGAGGAAAACCTAGGTAATACCATTCAGGACATAGGCATGGGCAAGGACTTCATGTCTAAAACACCAAAAGCAACGGCAACAAAAGCCAAAATTGACAAATGGGATCTAATTAAACTAAAGAGCTTCTGCACAGCAAAAGAAACTACCATCAGAGTGAACAGGCAACCTACAGAATGGGAGAAAATTTTTGCAATCTACTCATCTGACAAAAGGTTAATATCCAGGACCTACAAAGAACTCAAACAAATTTACAAGAGAAAAACAAACAACACTATCAAGAAGTGGGCAAAGGATATGAACAGACACTTCTCAAAAGAAGACATTCATACAGCCAACAGACACATGAAAAAATGCTCATCATCACTGGCCATCAGAGAAGTGCAAATCAAAACCACAATGAGATACCATCTCACACCAGTTAGAATGCCAATCATTAAAAAATCAGGAAACAACAAGTGCTGGAGAGGATGCGGAGAAATGGGAACACTTTTACCCTGTTGGTGGGAGTGTAAACTATTTCAACCATTGTGGAAAACAGTGTGGCGATTCCTCAAGGATCTAGAACTAGAAATACCATTTGACCCAGCCATCCCAATACTGGGTATATACCCAAAGGATTATAAATCATGCTGCTATAAAGACACATGCACATGTATGTTTATTGCAGCACTATTCACAATAGCAAAGACTTGGAATCAACCCAAATGTCCATCAGTGACAGACTGGATTAAGAAAATGTGGCACATATATACACCATGAAATACTATGCAGCCATAAAAAAGGATGAGTTAATGTCCTTTGTAGGGACATGGATGCAGCTGGAAACCATCATTCTCAGCAAACTATCACAAGAACAGAAAACCAAACATCGCATGTTCTCACTTATAGATGGGAATTGAACAATGAGATCACTTGGACACAGGAAGGGGAACATCACACACCGGGGCCTATTGTGGTGAGGGGAGAGAGGGGAGGGATAGCATTAGGAGATATACCTGATATAAATCATGAGTTAATGGGTGCAGCACACCAATATGGCACATGTATACATATGTAACAAACCTACACGTTGTGTGCATGTACCCTAGAACTTAAAGTATAATAATAATAATTATAATAATAATAAAAGAAAATGTAATCAAAAGCGTTTCCTAAAAAATCAGTCAACCCATTAGAATTAGTCAAATATCATCCATTGAGATACTGCATTTCTTCAAATATTGCCCTCTATTTCTCATTTGCTATGTATTATTTCACAGAATGTACCTCAACCAATATGATTTCAGTAATAATAGCTCAGTAGTAAAATCAAAGTCAAAATTTTTGTCATTTCATATACTCATGCCTGAAGTTAACATATTTAAGGGTCCACATGCTTCCAACCCTGTAACGATGTACTCAAGTTCTAGGCTTATTGTGTGGCAATACCAAGTGCTTTAGTAAAGGGTTTCTCAGACAGTTGTCTGTGGACCACCAGCCACAAAATCTCAAGGATGCTAATGAAAAGGATGGATTCTTGGCCCTGTCTTCAGAACTATTGAGTTAGAATATCTAGAGGGTATGTCTAATGAAGTTTAATTCTGGAAATAGCACTCATTGGATTAGAAGAAGCAGTTCGTATCTTCAAGGTAGTGAAATTAAACACAAATAACTTGGCACAACTGAAGTTTTATTTGTAATCACACCACTCAAGAACTAACAGTTGATTTGGGGACAGACAGATGAATAAGCATGTAATTATAATACAGTGTGATAATTCTGAACCAGGAAGTATTACTTACATTATGCAGGATAAAAGAGGAAGTGACTTATTGCTTGCAGGGAGGGTTGGAAATGCTTCACTACTGGAAGATCAAGGAAGGAGTTGCTCATTAGAGACAGTGGAAGTCTCACGGAGCAGAGCAGCATAGGGAAGCAATTTAGCTGTGCTGGGTGAATTTTGCTTCATTGAGATAGTACAAAGCCAGATCCAGCGTAAAGGGTAAAGAATCGATAAGAAATGGTTACCTTTTTGGGAAGATTTCCAAGCTACCCTTAAATTTTTAAGCAAAGTTGTATTATGATGAAAATATTAGTCAAAGATTGTTCTAGGGATGTTATAGTTTAGATATCTATCATCTCTAAATCTCGTGTTGAAATGTAATCCCTAATTGTATTAGTCTGTTTTCATGCTGCTAAAAGGACATACCCGAGAGTTGGTAATTTATTTAAAAAAAAAAAAAAAAAAAGGTTTAATGGACTCACATTTCCACATGGCTAGGGAAGACTCATAATCATGGTAGAAGGTGAAGGAGAAGCAAAGGCATGTCTTACATGGCGGCAGGCAAGGAGAAGTGCTAAGCAAAAGGAGAAAAGCCCCTTATAAAACCATCAGATGTCATGAAAACTCACTCACTTTCCCAAGATCAGCACAGGGAAGAAATCTGACCCACGATTCAATTACCCTCCGCTGGGTCCCTCTTATGAACGTGGGGATTGTGGGAACTACAATTCAAGATGAGATTTGGGTGGCGACACAGCCAAATCATATCATCAATGTTGGAGGTAGGGCCTAGTGGGAGGTGACTGGATCATGGGAGCGAGCAGATTTCTCATGAATGGTTTAGCACCATCCTTTGGTGCTGTCCTCATGACAGAGAGTGAGTTCTCATGAGAGAGATCTGGTTGTTTAAAGTGAGTGGCACTTCCACTCACTCTCTGTCTTGCCCCTGCTCTTGCCATGTACTGCCTGCTCCTTCTTCACCTTCTGCCATGACTAAATGCTACTGGAGGCCTCTCTAGAAGCCGAGCCGATGCCAGCCCCAAGCTTGTACAGCCTGCAGAACCATATGCCAATTAAACCTCTTTTTAAATCATTTACCCAGTCTTGGGTATTCCTTTATAGCAATGCAAGAACAGTTTAACACAGGGGATTATGGGTTACATGGGCTAAATTAGAAATAAGAGACCCAGAGATAAACCAAGAGGCATTTGTAGACCAGGCATACAGAGATGAGGACCTGATCTAAGTTAGGGGCTGTGTAAATTAGAACAAGAGGGTAAATAGAAATGGCATTTTAGAGCCAGAAACATCAGCACTTGGTAAATGTATTCTGACCTAACACTTGTACATGGAGTGATTCACTTTTCTATATTCATAGCTTAAGACTCAATCATTATTTTCTAAAATGAGATTTCATCCCTTTTTGTGTATTTTGACTGTGGCAAATATAAAATCCTTCCCTGATGTGATGAATTATTTAAACACTATAACTTTATTAATACCTCCCCAACATGTAGCTCATATGGAAATATCCTTCCATTAAATTGTTGATAATGCCATAATAGACTAAGGAAAAATATATTCTACTGGTAATTATTTTGTGTCCTGAAGCTTCATTAAGCTCCTTCTCTAGGCTTCAGGAAGATGTATGTGCTGTATTAATGGTCTATCGCCTAGTAACATGATTTTTAAAATGAAGGGTAAAATTACCAAGGCGCAATCAGTATGAATGATGGAGAAAGTGAGATAATGAAAACATAGTGTGGGACCCTCCTTGACACAATGTATCAGCTGAGGATGTGCAAATTAATTTAGGCATTAAATGCTTGGAACTCAAATCTTTCAAAGAGATTTTTTTTTCTTTTGCAGTTAGCATAGCACTTAGGTAGGACAAGGATAACCTAGTCAAGTATTCTTAAAGAGACACTACGTTAGAATTATACTATTTTTGATATAGAGGAAAACTACACAGATACATAATTCTTTAGAGACTCAAGAGTAGGAAGTCAGCAAACTGTGGCCAGGAGGGAAAATCCAGCCTGCTGCCTGTTTTTCCTAAGTAAAGTTTTATTGGAACACAATCACCCTCATTCATTCATGTATCATCACTGGCTGCCTTTGTGTTAAAACAGCAGGGTTAAATAGTTGCAACAGACTTTATGGTCTGCAAAGCCTGAAATATTTTTTGCTTGGGCTTTTATTGCCACCTGCTTTAAAAATAAAAGTTTGTTGACCCTGCTCTAGAAAGAAAAATAATATTAGAGCAGCACAAGAAGGTGGTCTATTCTAGTGCCTTTGAAGCTCCATTTTTGCTCTTTCCTATTTCTAGATAGGGAGTCAGAAATTACATCATTCACTAGTGTCCTTCTTACTTGTAAACATTAGGACTCGGTCATTCAAAGTCATTGAAATTGCTCCCTAACCTCAACCTTTCCCTACCCTTCTTACCTGGTACTCTGAGCTCCAGCCACACCAGCCTTCTCGCTGTTTCTGAAAAACGCCATGTCGTCTTCATTTCAGGACTTTTCAGCAATCTGGAGTTCTCTTGCCCCGTATTTTCTCATGGATGGTTCCTTCAGTTCTCAGCTTCAATGCCCTATGCTCAGGGAGGGCTTTCCTGCTCACCAGATTCATAGCATTGTCCTCCTACTCCATCACTTGTTAACTCACTTCTCTCTTATATTGTTCCACTGCATGAATCACTGTCTGAAATGGTTTAGTCTACTTTTTATTTAGTTACTGTCTGTTTTCTTCATTAGACTGTCAACTCCAACACCTCAAGCACTGTCTGGCACATAAGAGGTCTCCATATTTGTGATGGTGGCTGTTGAAATGCTCTGCTGTAAGGCAAAGAAGGCAATATAATCCAGAGGGCAACAGAGCCTGATTTAGATTCGGAAATATATTTATCCTCATGTAAATTAATGTGTGGAAAAGTTCATAATTTCACAGACACTTAAGGTCTAATTTTACTTTCACAATATTCCAGGGAACCTCAACAAACTCCTGATTGAAAAATGTCTGTCTTCATATGATTTTTAGAACATCTCAATATTCTGTTTTAAAAGTAAATATACCCTCTTCAGCTCCAAATTCTTGCCTAATGCTTGGATTATTTTAGTAGCCATTTTTAGTCATTCCAGTTTTCAGCTATAACATTAACTTGAGAATGAAAGCAGAGTTACATAACAAGTGAACAGCCTCCTCAGTTATGACTAACTTTATGTATTGGTCTCACTATTTGTATATGCAAGAATATATATGCTGAAAATCCTACTGAAACCTAAATGACCTCATTTTTAATCATTGAACTTCAATCCTTCTGGGCTTTCAAAGTAACCCTTTCTAGGAAAGAAGGCTCAGATATATTTGCTGCTTTAATTTTCAGATAAAGTCCATCTACTGTGACATACTGTTCTCATTAGCTAAGCAAATGAAGTGACAGAATCTAGGTGCGCAATTCTTAGTGTGAAAGAAACAGCCATTTGACTCCAATTAAAGAGATATGGCTTGGTAAATCTCTAGCGCTTTCACAAATTCAGTGACACTGTTTCAGATATTGTCAAGTAAACTTGATAGTAGAGAATTAACAAAGAAAAAATGTACTCCAGCTAGCTTCCCTTGCTCAAGATACTTGGAATGGAGTGCGGGTTACACAGCTTGTATTCTAGAGAGTTTGAACTTTTTCAATGTTAAACATTCCCAATTCAGCACAAAGAAGTGTTGTTAATGTAGTATTGTTGACTTATGAGACATTTTGGGCTCTGTGCACTTAAATACATCACCAGAGTTACTCTTTAATTAGTAAGATGCTGGAGTACTATTCAGTAAATTACTCCTGCAGTGAATTAAATGACCTCCTTTTCTTTGGGAAAACAAAACCAAAACTTTGTCTTCTTGTGAACTTAATTTATACCTAATTTATGATCAGAGTTGATTTTGGTTTTAAAAACATATACTTTTATTTAAAGCTCACTTGTGACTTTTGTTCTGACTGGCATTAACTAGATTTACAAAACTGCTCGGTTTTCATACCCACTAGTATCAATTGGTAACACCATTGTTAGTCCTAGCTCAACCGTATTGGATTATTTGGTGTTAACTGGATATTTCTG